>NC_056736.1:717904460-718041960 GCF_019279795.1 Protopterus annectens | reverse complement strand
AGGACAGCAGATATCAGGAGGATGGAGGGAAGGAAAGCATGACTGCAGCAGTGAGAACACTCGAACATCTACATTTATGTCAAGTGTACACAACTGTACTATGTTCTTAGTTTCTCACCGCAGCAGTGTTCACCATTGGGAAGATTCCCAAAGCTAAGGAGAAGGGTGGAAGGTTCATAGAAACTTAAGATTGGAAGAGCATGCCCTGCAGAATTGCAGAGGCAAACCCATCCCTAGCGTTTGAGAATAGATTCAGATGGTAATGCTTGGTGAAGGTGTGGACTTTAGTCCATGTGGCAGCTTCCAGGATGTCCTTGGTGAATACCCCTCTAAGGAATGCTGTGGAAGTAGAGGTTGCCCTAGTGGAATGGGTTCCGATGGTCCTAGGGGGTGGTTTTACATGCAAGGAGTAGCACAATTGGATGCAGAGTGCTATCCATTTGGAAATTGTCTGTTTGGATATTGGTTTCTCAGTGCCCCTGTTATAAAGCTGACCAAAGAGCTGGTCAGTTTTCCTGAATGTCTTTGTATGATCCAGATAAAATCTGAGCTGCCTGTCCACATCCAAAGAATGCAGTATCCTTTCTCCCTTATTCTGAGGGTTAGTGAAGAAGGTGGGCAGGTGGATGGCCTGATTGAGGGTAACATCCAAAACCACCTTTGGCATGAAGAAGGGGTCGGTTCTCAGGGAGACCCTGTCTGCATGGAAGCTGATAAATGACTCAATGGCCATTAAAGCTCCAACACTCTCCTGGATGAAGTGATAGTCAGGAGAAAGGCAGTCTTGCAAGAGAGGTACTTTATTCCAGAGGATGCTGCAGGCTTGAAGGGGGGCAGAGTAAGCTTTTCTGAAACATAGTTCAGATCCCAAGCTGGGGTGGGCTGTCTTCTGGGAGGCCTGATGTTAGAGGCTCCTCTAAGGAATGGTTTGATAAGAGGGTGGGAGAACAATGGCTTTTCTGTATCAAAGTGTGCCGAGATGGTAGAGGCATGGATCTTTATGGAGGAGAAGAAGAGACCCTTATTAAGAAGCTCAGCCAGATAATCTAGAATAAGAGGAACGGAGGGGAGAGAAATGTCTGCCCACCTTGGACTGGCTCCAGGAGCAGAATCTTTAACATTTTCCAGCATAAGAGTTTCTGGTGCTGGGCCTTCTGGCTTCTGTGATTATGTCAAGGACTTGTTTAGCATAGATTCCTTGTTGGTTATAGTAGAATAAGCCATGCTGAGAGCTTGAGTGTCTGAAGGTCTAGGTACAGCATTGCCCCCAGAGGATAGCAGGTGAGGTATCAGCGGTACAAATGTAAAGAAACACCGACAGTATCACAGCTAGGAGATTTATTTAAGTAGAACAGTACAAACAGTACACAGGTTAACGCTTTCAGGGATCAATCCCTTCATCAGACAACTGTTGAAATTCCACACTTCCTTAAATACTTGAAACAGTCACATGATGACGCAGGCAATTACCCTAATCACTGTTAAAGAGAAACAGTTGCCAATGCAGAATAAAAAATATAAAACTAAATAATGCAATAAGAATATCACATCACACATTCCTTATCCAAGCTAATAATTCTGTTAAAACATGCATAGAAAAATATATAAAATATATCTATAAAAAAATATATATATAAAATACATCTGGCTTGATACCAATGAGTACATGTGCTAATGCATGTGCCTTGCTAAGAGTATATAGGCATAATATAAATAGTGAAAAATATATAAATGAATGCTAAAATATACTTGAGTATCGACGTACACATAAAACCAGCATATAGACATGCATAAGTATAAAATTATGAAATTGTAAAAAAAATATATATATATATATATATATATATATATATATATATATATATATATATATATCTACTGGACGTGCCATACAAAAAGCTCAATGCCTCAATGGTCGAGCTCTCTGTTCAGCAGCTTCTGCATCATTAGATAAATTACCCCATCTCTATTTCTTGGACAATATCTGTAAAACTAAAAATTTGTACATATGTTCTGGTCCTGTATTCTTAGTATGCATGGCAATAGCACTACTTTCAACGTTTCTGATGTCTCTATAGTGTTCAAGGATCCTATCCTTTAGGCGTCTATTAGTCTTGCCTATGTAGCATGCCATACAATATGCAAAATAGACCACGTTTGATGTAGTGCAGTCAGTATAAAAATTACTACTGTAACTAAAATTCCTTTTTCTTTTGGTTGATGTGCAAGGGTAGTATTTGAGCATCCCAGAGACCTTGGGCGCATCTGCCTTCTAGGTGGGCACGCCAGGCTACGTCCTAAGCATCTGTAGTTATGGTCTGGTCTGATGGACAGAGGGTAAATGGAAGTCCCTTGTTCAGAGCACAGGCCTGGGCCCACCAGAGGAACTCTGCTCTTATACAAGGGATCACAGGTGGGGAGGTGTCCAGAGGTGGAGTTTGTTGACACCATAGGTTCTTTAGGTACCACTGAATTTTCCTCATGTGCAGTCTGGCCAGAGGTACCAGGAAGATGCAAGAGGCCATGTACCCTACAGCTTGTAGGAACCTCCTGGTAGAAAGCTGGGTTTGGGAGGCCAGAGTAGTGAAGTATTTTGGTAGGAAACTTTTTTTCTGGGAATAGAAAAGTACAGTTTTGTACCTACCATAAATGTAGATGTCCGATAGATATGCAACTGCAGTCCTGACATATGGGTTGTCCTGCCTCAGGCAGCCCTTCGGTCGTCCGGATTCCAAAGTCTGGGTCCGGCGTCGGCTGATGTCGCCTCCTCCCCGACGTCAGAGCGGCTGGGGTATAAAAGCATCAGCCGACGCCATCTTCTTCAGCGTTTCTTGCCCCAGATGCCAGGTGCCCTCCAAGGAAGGCTAAATTTAGAGAATGGATAAAAATTCCAGACATGCACAACAGTAATAAACAGATACACCATAACAGATATCCCCAGCTAATTTGGAAAAGGGGGAGTGGACCCAAAAAGGAGAATTATTTATTTATTATTTATTTTATTTTACATTTGTTAACCGGGAGAGTCCGACTGGATACATGTCCATTTTCAGCGGAGGCCCGGGGAGAAAAGCTCCAAGTACATAACAGACATATGAACATTGTTAATGCAAAAAAAGGAAGATAGTGGAGTTCTAAATACAATATAAAGATACATCACATCTTGGGGAAAAAAAAAAACAGCAGCAGCATATAAAAAAAACATAGGTCAGTTACAAAGGCGAGGCGCCTTGTTAAAAAGCGGTTAAGGATAGTGAGGTAAGAGAAGGGTAAATGATAGTGGTTAATCAGGTTTGGAACAGGGACATTGCCAGAGAGTATTGAGATGGGGTTTAAGCTTTTTTTTTTGAATTGTAGGAGTGAGGGTTCTGAGGTGAGCATGGTCGGTAGGGAGTTCCACATTTTACCTACAAAGTTTGAGAATAGAGAATCCCCAGCAGAATTATTGGCTTTGGTAGTTTGAGCTAAGATCTTATTGGGTGAATGATGTTTTTCAGAGCTGGTGTTTTCTCTAGGTGATACAGTATCTGGTGAGCCATTTTGAGTTGGTTGAAATGGAGTTGGCTGGAAAACTCTAACCACCCTAGTTGCTTCAAGTTAGTGCAGTGGTGCGTTCTAAAGGTGGAATTTGTGGCAAATCTAGCTATGTGATTGTAACAAGAAGCAAGTTTGTTAAGGGTTGTCTTGTTTAGGTTTGTAAAGAGGGGGGAGGCATAGAAAAGAGTTGATAGTAGGTGTGTGCTGGCAATTGTAATTTTAGCATGAGGAGTGAGAAAGTGTTTTACTTTATAGAGAGCCAAACTTTTTATTGACGGTTTTGATGGTAAGATTGAAATGGGTGTCAAATTTAAGGGAGTTATCAATGGTAACACCTAATAGCTTTGCGTGAGCTTCTGGTGATATAGTGATTCCATTGGAGGATGTAATAGAGAAGGTGGGGGAAAGAGTCTTGTTAGTGGGTGAGAAAGTAAGTAGTTTTGTTTTGTTGGGGTTGAGAACTAGTTGTCGACTTACAATTAGAATTACAGAGGGGTAGGAGGGAGGGAAAACCTGACTGCAGTTGCATATCTATCGGACATCTACATTTATGGTAGGTACAAAACTGTACTATGTCCTTCAAGAATGCAACTGCAGTCCTGACATATGGGTTGAATACCATAGCCAAGCTGGGGGTGGTAGGATCTAAGATAAGGATGGTGTAGCTAAAATGCCCTGCAGGACTGCAGAAGCAAAGCCTGCTCGGGATCTGGAATATAAAGGCAGGTTGTAATGTTTGGAAAATGTATGCACAGAGCGCCATGTAGCAGCTTCTAGAATGTCCTTTGTAGCCACCCCTCTTAGAAAGGCTGTGGAGGTGGCTGTAGCTCTGGTGGAGTGTGGCCTGATATTGGCTGGCACACCTTTTCCATGGAAAGAGTAGAAGAATCTGATGCAGTTTCCAATCCATTTTGAAATTGTTTGTTTGGAAATTGCCTTTCCTTGTACTCCAGCAGCGTAAGCTACAAATAGTTGGTCAGACTTTCTGTTGGCCTTTGTCCTGTCCAAGTAGTAGCGCAATTGTCTGTGTATGTCCAAAGTGTGCAGAAGCTTTTCTCCTTTATTTTGAGGATTGGGAAAGAAAGTAGGCAGGTGAATTGCTTGATTTAGAGAAACCCTGGATATCACTTTTGGCATTAATGAAGGATTGGTTCTTAAAGAGACTCTGTCCTGATGGAAAATGAGAAATGGAGGTACCGCCATGAGGGCCTGTATTTCAGAGACTCTTCTTGCTGAAGTAATTGCCAACAGGAAAACTGTTTTCCAGGAGAGAGATTGCAATTCTGAAGATGCTGCTGGCTCAAAGGGAGGAAGAGTTAATTTTTCCAAGACGAAGTTGAGGTCCCATGCAGGCACTGGTGTTTTTCTTGGAGGTTTGATATTCTTTATCCCTCTTAGAAACTGTCTTAGCAAAGGATGTGAAAACACAGGTGGATCACAGTTGTATTTTGCTGAAGCATGTATTTTTATGGAAGAATAGGAGAGGCCGTTGTGAAGCATTTCTGCCAAGTATTCTAGAATCTGTGGGATGCTCATTACTGATGCATCCTGACCCTTGTTGGCATGCCAGATGTTGAATCTCTTCCATTTGGCCGAATAGGTTTTTCTGGTGGAAGGCCTGCGTACTTCCAGTAAGATGTCTTGAACTTTTTTGGAGAGAGAGATATGGGGAGAAGTCATGGAACCCTCCAAGCTGTCAGTTGCAATGTTTGCAGGTTGGGATGAACTGTCCTGTAATTGTGTTGAGTTATAAGCAGAGGCCATTGAGGCAGGGGCCACTGCTTGGTGCGAGTTATGCTCCTTAGTAATGGATACCAGTGCTGTCTTGGCCAGTCTGGAGCTATCAAAATGCCTTTCGGTGGTTCTGCTTTGATCTTCAGTAACACCTTGGTCATTAATGGTAGAGGTGGAAAAGCATAGATTGTTAGAGAATTCCAGCTGAAGAGAGAAAGTACAGTTTTGTACCTACCATAAATGTAGATGTCCGATAGGCATGCATCTGCAGTCCTTACAAATGGGTTGTCCTGTCGTCAGGCAGCCCTTCGGTCGGCCGGATTCCAAAGTCTGGCTCTGGCCTCGGCTGGTGTCGCACTTCACCCGACGTCATAGCTGCAGTTCTTCGGGTATAAAGGCATCAGCCGACGCCATTTTCCTCAGTGTTTCTTGCCCCAGATGCCAGGTGCCCTCTAGGAAGGCTAAATTTGGATAAATGCAAATGGTTCCAAATAGTAGAGAGCAAACAAAAATAAGCATGTATGTACATATATATAAACAAATACACCATAATAGATTCCCCAGCTAGCTACAAGATGGGCAAATACCCTAGGAGTACCACAGAGGGGAAGGAGGGTGGTAATCTGACTGCAGATGCATGCCTATCGGACATCTACATTTATGGTAGGTACAAAACTGTACTATGTCCTTCAAGGATGCATCTGCAGTCCTTACAAATGGGTAGAATACCATAGCCAAACTGGGGAGGAGGAGAAATAAGATTATGGTGTAGTTAAGATCCCTTGCAAAACAGCAGTGGCAAAACCTGCTCGGGATCTGGAGTATAAAGGTAAATTGTAATGCTTGGCAAATGTATGCACGGAGCTCCAAGTAGCAGCCTCTAAAATGTCTTTGGTAGCCACTCCTCGTAAAAAGCTGTGGTAGTGGCTGTAGCCCTTGTAGAGTGAGGCCTGATGTTTTCTGGAGTTTTCTTCCCATGGTAGGAATAACAAAATCTAATGCAATTTCCTATCCACTTAGAGATTGTCTGTTTTGAAATTGCTTTTCCTTCCATTCCTGTTGCATATGCTACCAGTAGCTGGTCAGTTTTTCTATTGCTCTTGGTCCTGTCCAGGTAGTAACGTAATTGTCTATGTACATCCAAGGTATGCAACAGTCTTTCTCCCCTGTTCTTTGGGTTGGGGAAGAATGTAGGTAGGTGGATAGCTTGATTTAAAGATACCCTGGAGACCACCTTTGGCATAAAAGTAGGATTAGTTCTCATGGACACTATCTTGATGGAAGATCAGGAAGGGCTGTACTGCCATTAATGCCTGTAGCTCGGATACCCTTCTTGCTGAAGTGATTGCAAGCAGGAAAGCAGTTTTCCATGATAAGTACTGTAATTCTGCTGTTGCTGCTGGTTCGAAAGGAGGGAGTGTCAACTTTTCTAGCACAAAGTTCAAGTCCCATGCTGGAAATGTTGGCTTCCTAGGTGGTTTTACATTTTTAATTCCTCTCAGAAACTGCCTGAGTAGAGGATGTGAGAAGACTGGAGGATCCAAGTTGTATTCTGCTGAAATAGTTTATGCATGAATCTTAATGGAAGAATAGGACAGGCCGTTGTGGAAGAGCTCTGCCAAGTATTCCAGGACGTTGGCTATATTTACCAGTGCCACATTTTTTCCTTTTGCAGTACTCCAAATGAGATATCTTTTCCATTTTGCTGAATAATTTTTTCTTGTTGAGGGTCTGCGAGCCTCCAAGATAATGTCTTTAACCCTTTGAGATAAATCTGGGTTATTTGGTCTTATGCAATGCTCCAGGCAGCCAGCTGCAGTGTTTTCAGGTTTGGATGTAGGGTTTTGAAGTTGTTCTGTGTTAACAGCAGGGGAACAAGGGGCAGAGACCATATTTGTTCTTGAGACATGCTCCTCAGTAATGGGTACCAATGTTGCCTTGGCCAGTCTGGAGCTATCAGGATGATCCTTGGACGGTCTTCTTTGATCTTCAATAGCACCTTGTGCATCAAAGGAAGAGGTGGGAATGCATATGCTGTTCTGGTAGTCCCCATTTCCCTGTAATGGTTTTGAAGATGTCCGGATGCAGCATCCATTCGTGAGCATCCGTGGTAGTTCTGCTTAGGATGTCTGCTAGTATATTTTCTTTTCCTGGCACAAAAATTGCTTGTAACTGAATGTTGAAGCTCAGGGCCACATTCCAGAGGTCCATTGCCATCCGGCATAGAGGGTATGAATGTGTGCCTCCCTGTTTGTTGATGTACCACATAACTGTGGTGTTGTCCGTCCTTATCAGCAGTTGACCCTGTTGAAGAAATGGTCTGAATGCCTGAATTGCCAGTTTTACTGCCAGCATTTCCTTTTGATTTATGTGTAGGTGCAGCTGGTCTTGAGTCCATAAGCCTTGTATGCACTTGTCCAGCATGTGTGCCCCCAACCGAGGTCAGAGGCCGCTCTTGTGATGGCCTGGCTTGGCTGAGTGTTGTGGAAGGGCAGTCCCTTGTTTAATTGACAGGCCTGAGCCCACCATTGGAATTCTTGCTTCAGGCATGGAATTATTGGAATTTGGGTTTCTAGGCTGTGCTTGTGCTGAGACCATAAATTCCTTAGGTACCACTGTAACTTTCTCATATGTAGTCTGGCATTTGGAACCAATATTATGCAGGATGCCATGTAACCGAGGGCTTGCAGGACTTTTCTTGCTGTTAGCTGGTTCTGCTTTGTTAATGCCATGAAGTAGAGAGGGAGTTGCTCCTGTTTTTCTACTGTCAGGAATGCCATTTGTTTTGATGTGTCCAGATCTGCACCCAAGAAGGTTATCCTTTGGGATGGTATCAGCCTTGACTTTTTTATATTGACTGTGTATCCCAAGGCTTGTAGTAGATGAATGACCCTTTCCAAATCTTTTGTTAATTTGTTTTTGTTGTCCGCTTGTAACAGGCAGTCGTCCAGGTAAGGGTAAATTTGAATTCCCTGAAGCCTGCAATGAGCAATTACTGATGCCAGGCATTTCGTGAATACTCTGGGTGCAGTAGATAAGCCAAAGGGCAATGCTGAGAATTGATAATGCTCTGATCCTGCAAGAATCTGAGGTATCTTCGGCAATTTGGTCGTATGGGGACGTGCAGGTATGCCTCCTTGAGATCTAGAGTTACCAGCCAAGACTCCTTGCCCAGCACGGGAAGAAGCTGCTGTAGGGTCAGCATTTTGAATTTTGGAACAATGAGGTATGTGTTTAAAGCGGACAGGTCGAGAATAGGTCTCCATTGGTTTCTTTTCTTGGTACCAGGAAGAGTCTGGAGTAAAATCCTTGCCCTTGTTCCATAGATGGTACCCTTTCTACAGCTCTCATCCTTAGTAAGTGAGTTATTTGTTCTAGAGCTTCTGTCTTCTGATTTGGAGGTAGGTTTGGCATTCCTCTCTTCCTTGGTAGAGTATGGAAGTGAAACCTGTAACCTTGGTCTATTGTCTGTAAAATCCATTTGTCTCCTGTGATGTAATGCCAGTTTACTGAAAATAAGGCTAGCTTCCGCCTAAGGGTGCTTCTAGTTGTTCCCTGGTAGGCGGTGCCAGAGCCAAGTCACTGTGATTGTCCTGTGGAAGTGGTGGTGGCTGGATCTGTGGCTGCACCTCGCTGGTTGTTATTTTGCCACTGACGTCCCCTGTAGGCACCTCTGGATTGACCCCTGCCTCTTGAGCGCCTATTCCTGCCTCTCTGAGCTCTGGAGGTGTCTGGAAAGGACCAATTCTTGGAAGGCCAGTTCCTGCTAAACCTTGGAGGCTGGACCTGCAAGAAATCCTTGACTGTCTGGACAGATTTTGCTTTCTCTTCCACCTTCTTCAGCACTTGCTGTGCAGGGGAGCCAAACAAATTGAGCTTATCCATGGGAGCATCTAGGAGCTTTGATTTAACATGGTCTGGTAAGGACTGCTCTTTTAACCATGCATGTCTTCTGATCACTGTACCAGTCATGGCTGATCTAAAGGAAGCCTCCAGTGCATCATAGCCGCATTTTAAGGAATGATTACTGACCTGCTGAATGTTATGTACCATTTCCTGTACAGATTTTTTATCTAATGGTTCATCAGAGGTTAGTTTTTTAGTTAACTGGTCTAACATAAATTCCTGATACTGAATCATGTGGAATTGGCAGTTCAATGCCCTAGCTGAAAGAGTAGCAGAAGTGTAAACTTTTTTACCCCATCTCTAAGGCCCTAGATTCCCTTTCAGACGGGAGGGTTTTTTTGGCAGAGGTAGCTGCTACAGCCTTGGGTCCCTGGGAGATAGTTTCGGGATCTGCAAAAGGGGCCTTATACAAATGATAATGTGTGTCCAGAACCCTGTAGTACCTATCGGGCTTAGCCGGGGCCGGAGGTAGAGAATCAGGAGCAGTACAAGCATCATTAAATGCATCATCCACAACAGTAAGTACTGGAGGAATGGCTAAAGGCCTATGCTGTGGCAAATGCAAAAAGGTTCTAAGCCTTTTCCTAGAGTCTGAAAAATCCTGGCCCTGCCATTGAAATTGTTCCCTCATAGCATGCAAGGTTTCCCCAATAGAAAATTCCTCAGGCGGAGAGGCAGAAGGAATGGACTCTTCTGCATCAGAGTCCTCATAAGGAGAAAAGGGGCCCTCTGGAGGGTTTGAATTATCTGAATCATCAGAGGAGTCATCTGAAGAAACTGGCTCAGGGGGCTCTACTCTAGTCCTCTTCTCTGGAGGTGGGTGAGAGGCCCTGTCTGGATGTGGTTGGGATCCCCGGATCAAAGAAAGGAGATCCTCTGCTAGACTAAGCATTTGTGAACTAGAGCTAAGCCTGTGAGAGGGGGTCTTAGCAGGCACAGTTCTGGTAGTTTTTGCTGCTTTAGCCCTGGCAAAGGCCTTAATCGACATGGATGCAGGAGGCCTAGCAGCTCCACGTGCAGGGGTGGATATATCCAAAGGGATAGTGTCAGATAAAGCCTGTGAACCTGCAAGAGCAGGTGGGATTTCAGTAGCAGATTCAGCCAAGCTAGATGAGGCCTCGGTAAGAGGTAAGTTTTCGGCCGAAGGAAGAACCGTGGACTCTGTTGCAGCTGAAACAGAGACACTCGCGGTTGGCTTAACCGCGGTTTCAGCCGAAACCGCGGACCGCGAGTGTCGGTCCTTTTCCTTGCGCCTTTTAGAAATTTGTGTAGTCGGAGTATCCGACGGCATAATGTAAGCAAAAGCGGAGCCGAAAAACTCTTCAGCAAATTCCGACCGACGTCTAAGCGTCCGTCGGTTGAAAGAAGCACAGGCTAGACAAGCTGCTACGTCGTGGTCTGGGCCTAAGCAAGGTAAGCAGTAAGAGTGGAAATCTTTATGAGGTATTTGTTTCCCACAAGTTAAACAGTTATTCACTTTTTCTGACATCGGCTGAGGCAAGACAGAGTCCCCAACGGGGTACTTAGCTTTTTAGAAGTCTTCGGTAGTAGTAATCTCTGGTTCTGACCGACCGGCACTTGCGAACAGCTTCTGCTTCGGGCGCCACGCGGCAAGAAAGACTGAGGAAAATGGCGTCGGCTGATGCCTTTATACCCGAAGAACTGAAGCTATGACATCGGGTGAAGTGCGACACCAGCCGAGG
This sequence comes from Protopterus annectens, assembly GCF_019279795.1. NCBI lineage: Eukaryota > Metazoa > Chordata > Ceratodontiformes > Protopteridae > Protopterus > Protopterus annectens. Next base: position 718,031,080 of record NC_056736.1, on the reverse strand, counting down.
CCAGAGCCAGACTTTGGAATCCGGCCGACCGAAGGGCTGCCTGACGACAGGACAACCCATTTGTAAGGACTGCAGATGCATCCTTGAAGGACATCATCCATTCTCCAGGCTTGAGGATGGTGAGTCCTTGAGCAGAACTTCTTCAGATGATGATTGAGGTGCGAGGCAAAGAGATCTATGTCCGGCCTTCCCCATGCATGAGTTATTTGTGAAAAAATGTCTGGATGCAACATCCATTCGTGCGGGTCCATAATGTTTCTGCTTAGACTGTCCGCTAGAACATTGTCCTTGCCTGGAACAAACTGGGATTGCAAGTGTATGTTCAGTTTCAGGGACTTTTCCCAAAGAGTCATTGTTAGTCTGCAGAGGGGGTAAGAATGGGTGCCTCCCTGTTTGTTTATGTACCACATAACAGTGGTGTTGTCTGTCATTATTAGCAGATGACATTGCTGAAGAAATTTTCCGAAGGCCTCGATTGCATGAATCACTGCCAACATCTCTTTTTGATTGATGTGCAGATGCAATTCCCGGGGTGCCCATTGCCCTTGAATGCATCTGCCCTCCATGTGCGCCCCCCCATCCATGATCGGAGGCGTCTGTTGTAATGGTTTGACTTGCTTGAGGTTTGTTGAAAGACATGCCTTTGTTTAGCTGGCTTGCTTGTGCCCACCACAAAAATTCCTTTTGTAGACATGGAATGAGTGGAATAATTGCTTCTAAGTTGTGGCTGTGTTGAGACCATAAACTTTTTAGGTACCATTGTAGTTTTCTCATGTGTAGTCTTGCCAGTGGAAACGGAAGAATGCAAGATGCCATGAAACCCAGGGCCTGCAGGATTTTCCTTGCAGTCATCTGGGTGTGCTTTGCTAGGCTTTTGAAGTAATCTGGTAATTGTTCTTGTTTTTCTTCTGTGAGGAAAGCCATTTGTGAGTTTGTGTCCAGTTTGGCTCCTAGAAAAATTATTTGTTGGGATGGCAGTAGTCTTGATTTTTGAATGTTGACTGTGTATCCCAAAGCCTGTAGTAAGTGAATGACATAGTCCAAGTTTCTTATCAAGGTTTGCTTGCTGTCCGCTTGTATAAGGCAGTCGTCCAGGTAAGGATATATTTGTATCCCCTGAAGTCTGCAGTGTGCAATTACTGATGCCAGGCATTTCGTGAATACTCTGGGTGCAGTAGATAAGCCAAAAGGCAATGCTGAGAATTGATAATGCTCTGACCCTGCAAGAAATCTGAGGTATCTTCTGCAACTGCGTCTGATTGTGACATGCAGGTATGCCTCCTTGAGGTCCAGAGTAACCAGCCAAGACCCCTTGCCCAGCATGGGAAGAAGTTGCTGTAACGTCAGCATTTTGAATTTTGGCACAATGAGAAAAGTGTTTAGAGCGGACAAGTCCAGAATAGGTCTCCATTGCTTTTCTTTTCTTAGAACAAGGAACAGTCTTGAGTAGAATCCCTGGCCTTGTTCCTGAGGAGGAACTCTTTCTATTGCTTCGATTTGTAGCAGCTTTGAAACTTGTATGAGTGCCTCTGCCCTTTGATTTTGTGACAGGTTTGGCATGCCCTTGTCTTGTTGGTAAGGTATGGAAGTGGAACCTGTAACCTTTGTCTATTATGTCCAAAATCCATTTGTCCTTTGTAAAAACGTGCCAATTTTCTGAAAATAAAGATAATTTTCCCCCTAAAGGTGCTTCTCTTTGAGCCTTGGTCGGTGGTGTCAAAGTCAAGTCATTGTGATTGTCCCTGTGGAGCAGGTGAAGTCCCTGCGCCACTTCTCTGATTAGTTGGTTGCCATTGGCGGCCCCTGTAGGAGCCTCAGTATTGCCCTCTACCTCGAGCACGCCTGTTTTTTCCCCTTTGGAACTTGTCAGTGTCTGGAAAGGACCAATTCTTCGAAGGCCAATTCCTGCTGAACCTTGGTGGCTGAACCCGGAGGAAATCTTTGACTGTTTGTACTGATTTAGCCTTTTCCTCAATTGATTTCAACACACCCTGTGCATTACCACCAAATAGCTTGTCTTTTTCCAGAGGTGCATCTAGAAGCTTTACTTTAACATGGTCTGGCAATGTCTGTTCTTTCAACCAAGCATGTCTACGTATGACGGCCCCTGTCATAGCTGCCCTACATGAAACTTCCAATGCATCATAACCACACTGAAGAAAATAATTGCTAACCTGCTGTGTATTATGAACCAAATCCTGCAAAGCCTTTCTATCTAAAGGCTCAGGAGAGGCTAACTTTTTCTGCAAATCATCCATCAAGAAATCCTGATACTGAAACATATGAAAAAGGCAATTAAGGGCCCTCATGGCCTGGGTGGTTGAGGTATAAACTTTTTTACCCCACCTCTCCAGGGACCTAGATTCCCTGTCTGCGGGCAAAGGATTTTTGGCCGTGGAAGTGGCCACTCCTTTGGGCCCCTGAGAAATAGTTTCTAGAGCAACAGAGTGGGCCTTAAAGAGATGCTTATGAGTTTCAGGAACCCTGTAGTATCTGTCTGGCTTGACAGGAGCAAGAGGGAGAGAATCAGGAGAAGCACTCGAGTCTGAGTGAACATCATCCAATACATCTAACACTGGGGATATAGCTAAAGGCCTGTGCTGGGATAACTTAAGGAAGGTCCGAAGCCTTTTTCTGGAGTCCGAGAAATCCTGGCCCTGCCACTGAAAATGCTCTCTCATGGAGTGGAGAATTTCCCCGAAAGAAATATCCTCAGGAGGAGAGGCAGAGGGAATGGATTCATCAGCATCAGAATCCTCGTAGGCCGGGAAGGATTCTTCCTGGGAATCTGAAAGGCCTGACTCACCAGAGGCTTCATCTGAGGAAAGGGTATCTGTCTGCTCAACCCTAGGCCTTTTGTCTGAAGGCAGCTGAGAGCCTCTGTCTGGATGAGCCTGAGAGCCCCTGATTAAAGAAATTAGATCTGCAGCTAAAGTCATGATCTATTTATCAGAAGTGGGACCCTGTGAAAAAGATTTAGGAGGGTGAGACTTAGTCTGGCTGGCAGCCTTGGCACGTGTGTAGGCCTTGATGGACATGGACACAGGAGGCCTAGCTGCCCCACGTGCTGGAGTAACTTTGTCCACCGGTATGGTGTCAGGCAAATCTTGGGCTTCGGTTTCAGGAGGAAACTCAACAACCGGCACCGGGGAAGCCTCTGGTACTGAAGTGTGTGGTAAAGCGGTGTCGTCGGCCTGGAGCGGTTGAATTGCCGCCTCCGAAGAGACCGATGCACTCACGGTAGGCTTTAGCGTGGTATCGGTGGAAGTCGCAGGCCGCGAATGTCGGTCCTGGTCCTTCTGTTTTTTGGAAGTATGTGCTGTCGGTAGTTCTGACGGCATGATATAGGAGTAATTTTCCCCAAAAAAGTCTTCAGCAAATTCTGCCCGGCGCCTAAGTGTGCGCTTATTGAAGCAAGCACAGGCAGCACAGGCCGAGACGTCGTGGTCTGGGCCGAGGCAGGGAAGGCAGTAAGAATGGAAGTCCTTATGAGGTATTTGTTTACCACAAGACAAGCAATTATTAACTTTTGCAGTTTTATCTGACATCGGCTGAGGCAAGAAAAGGTTCCCCAATGGGGTACTTAGCTTTTTGATGACTTCGGTATCTGAAAACACAGGAGCTGGCTGACCGGCACTTGCGAACTGCTTCTGCTTCGGGCACCGCGCGGCAAGAAAGACTGAAGATGGCGTCGGCTGATGCTTTTATACCCCAGCCACTGTGACGTCGGGGAGGAGGCGACATCAGCCGACGCCGGATCCAGACTTTGGAATCCGGCCGACCGAAGGGCTGCCTGAGGCAGAACAACCCATATGTCAGGACTGCAGTTGCATTCTTGAAGGACATGGCCATTTGCTTTTCTGTGTCCAGTAAGGCTCCCAGAAATAACATTTTCCTGGTAGGTGTTTATTTTGATTTCCTTTCGTTGACTGTGAACCCCAAAGAGGCAAGTAGTATTTTTACCAGTGACAGGTGCTGCAGGAGCAGTTCCTTGCAGTCTGCCTGGCTGAGACAAGTTGTCCAGGTAAGGGTAAATCGGTACATTGTTTTGCCTGCAAAAGGTATTGGCAGGAGCTAGAAATTTGGTGAATACCCTGGGAGCAGTAGATAAGCCAAATGGCAAAGCAGAGAATTGAAAGTGTAATGATCCTGCTCTGAAGCGCAGGAATTTTCTGCACGATTCCCTTATTGGGATGTCCAGGTAAGCCTCCTTTAGGTCTAAGGTGACCATCCAAGCTTTGTTTGGCAGCATTGGTAGAAGCTGTTTTAAGGTAAGCATTTTGAAATTACCAGGAAAGTATCGAGAAAGGATAGGTCCAGGATGGGACGTCAAGTTCCCTCTTTCCTGGGAACAAGGAATAGTCTGGAATAGAATCCTTTTGCAACTTGTTCTGCAGGCACAGATTCTACTGCTCCTAGGGCTATTAAATTTTGCACGTGTTTTAGTGCTTCTGCCCACTGGTTTGGAGGTAGGGCTGGCTACCCTTTTGGAGGTGGTAGTTCTCGGAAATTGAATTTGTACCCCTGAGCAATGACTTTTAAGACCCACTGATCTTTTGTTATAAAGTTCCAATTTTCTCTGCAGAGAGATAGCCTTCCTCCTAGCTTTTGATGTGGTGGAGGCAGGCAGAGATGGGAAAAGTGGTCATTGAGCATTTTTAGCATACAGGGTTGTTTATTTAACTCCCTGCTCTAGAGTTAATGGGGGGGGGGGGCACTATTTAGTTCTTTGCTGGCCCCAAGTTTGAGCCCTGGTGGGTCTGTCCCTATGGGTTTTGCCTTGTGCCTGCCTGTTTGGTGCAGGAAAGGACCAGTGTTTAGAGGGAAAATTTCTGCTGAACCTAGGAGGTTGTACTTGAAGGAAATCTAACAGTCTGCATCGATTTTGCTTTGTCTTCCATCTTTTTAAGTACCTCTTCAGTTTTCTGTCCGAACAAGAGCTCTTTGTCAAGAGGTGAATCCATGATTTTAGCTTTGACATGATCAGGGTGAGGTTGTTCCTTCAACCATGCATGTCTTTTGATAACAGATCTCATCACTGCTGCCCTGCTAGAAGCTTCTAGGGCATCAAATCCACAGTGCAAGGAGTGCTTTGCCACCTGAGATCAAGATTGTAGTACTCTGCCATTTCTTTATTATTGGCAAAATCTGGTAAAGCAGAAATTTTCCATTTCAAAAGTTCCAAAGTGTAGTGTTGATATTTTAACATATGGAACTGACTGTCGAGAGCCCTTATAAAGTCGCAGAGGTATATACTTTTTTACCCCATCTGTCTAGGGCCCTCAATTCTTTGTCTGAGGGAGTGGGATTCTTTGCAGAGGTAGCCTCAACTCCCCTTAGGTCCCTGAGTAAACACCTCTGGATTTGCTATAGGATTTTTTTACAGGGATTTATGTGAGTCTGGTACCCTGCAGTACTGGTCAGGTTTTCTGGGGGCAGGTGGAAGTATGTCAGGTGTAAGGCTGGATTCTTAGTAAACATAATCTACCACCTCCAAGATGAGTGGGATGGCCAGAGGACTATGCTGGGATAGGTCCAGAAACTCAGTCTTTTCTTGGATTGAGGGAAATCTGTTTATTCCCATTGAAGTGTTCCCTGAGGGTGTGGAGGGTTTCCACAAAGGAAAAGTCCTCTGAAGGTGATGCAGAAGGAACAGATTCCTCTGCATCAGAGTCTTAGGTTCATAGGTTCATACTAGGCTATCTGCCCTAGGGCATTTATAAGCCTAGCCAGAATGTGTTTGGCTTTCGCCACCCATTTTAAATTTATTTTGCTATGCCCTTTTTCGAGGTTAGTATACTGTGCCTCTGTCGAACAGTGACACAGAAGTGATACCCGGGGTAAACGTACGATCTCCCATCCACTCAAGATTCCTCTTGAAGAGAGTCAATGAGGGACTCTGCCTAACCTGGACTGGGATTTTATTCCAGAGTGAAGGGAGCCTCTGGGTTATGAATCTGTCCCTCCAGCATGTCACTCCTTCATAGGCAGTAAGAGGATTTTCCTCTTCAAAAACGGAGTCAGATCCCTTACAGTCTAAATCCAATTGAATGTCTGGAGAAGGTTCCCTTCTCCTTTTGGCTGGAGTGGCCTGATTACCCAGGATGAAAGTGATGAGACCCTCTGCCATTCTAGTTTGAGGAGGGGTAGGAGTAGTGGAATGGAGACTTTTTACGGTTTTCTCAGGAGTGGGTCTAAGTCTGGCCTGAAGGGTAGCCCTCTGTGCTGTCAGTGTGTTAGTCGAAAGAGAGGGAGAAGGCCTTTAAGTGAAATCCAAAGTGCGAGCGGTATCCTCATAAGTCGGTGCCAGCTTAGCGGCTCCAGACCCAGACAGCAAGACAGTCAAAGGCTCGTTAAATGATGCAGACATCTGCAGCATACAGGACTCTGAAAGGAGTCTCAGTAGAGACCTACGAAGTAATCAAGTTGGGCATCAGGGGATGCGAAAGCACCTCACTGAATTCCAAAGAACTTGCAACCCATTTAGCGGTGATGTCGGAAAGCTTGGCCTTAGCAGCCTGTCTCTATCCTTACCTTTACATTTTTTTCGGAAAATCTGCGGTTTGCTGACTGACGGATGCCATACTGTTAATCGGAGATGGAAGACTGAAATAACGGACTACAAATGGAAATAACTGGCTACAAAGAGAGCTCTATGACGAACAGTTCTAGCATTAAAGAGGGCACAGAACTGACAAAGGGGTACATCGTGATCTGGGCCTAAGCAAGTGATGCAGTAAAAATGGAAGTCTCGGTGTGGTATTTGCTTTCCACAGGCGAGACTGTTATTGACTTTTTCTGACATCGGTTAGTGCAAGAAAAAGGAAGGATCCCCAACGGGGTACTTACCGTTAAATGCTTTCAGCTGAAGTTCGAAATCTGGAAACAACTGACCTGCACTTTTGCAAATTGCTTCTGCTACGGGCTCCATGGCAAGAAAGACTGAGGTAATGGCATCGCCTGCTCTCCTTTACAGCTCTGACAACCTGACGTCACCCAGCAAGTGACAGCACCAGACGCACAAAACCTTGACTCTGGTATTCACACAGACTGAGGGCTACCACAGCATGGATAACCCAATGGTGAAGACTGCAGCAGTGAGAAATGAAGAATATCTGCTCAGCAGGTTTAGACCATCTGCTGCTCCCTTAAGCAAGCATGAAGTTTGGAACGTGTACAATGAGAAAATTCTGTAATTCAGCTCCCAGCTAAGCTGTCTCGGGAGAGGAAGCTGCATGTATCCCCTGTGCCCTTGTGCATTAGTGTTGGGGTCTTTCCTTTCCTTCCATATCCAAAGACGTGGCAAGAGGTGAAGATAATCTGTGTGGGTGTGCGAGTGAGTATATGTGAATTTTGTGTAATTAAGGCTGGTGCCCCACCTAGTTCTTTCTGCCTAACTCTTGCTGCTTGCTGGGATAGACTTCATGCTTCTTAGACCCAGAATAAGAGAAAGCGGACACTGAAGTATAAAATGTTATCCTTCCCAGACTGCTTTGATGCAAGTGTAGTGTGTCTAACTATACAAACATCCTGGATTCATAAGTCAGCCTAAAACCACAGAGCTGCGGAGGGAGGCAGATCAAACAGCATATTAGCTCTCTTTATGGAAGGTGACAGCATGAAATACCAATTGCAAGAGTTAATATGCAGCATATGTTGGAGGAATGTATCCTTACAGCAAACATAAGCTAATCCTCTTCATTTATGCTGTGTCTCTATGTAGGGGAAAAACCAAGTCCATTCGCTGCCATGCAGCACTACAGACAGGATTTGAGGAGGAAGAAAATGGGATCCATAAACAAAATGGCCCCTGACCCTCAAACACGGAACAAACTAACCCAGTAATGAATTCAGGCAATCAGGCCCTCAAACACGGAAGAAACTAATCCAGTAATGAATTAAGGCAATCAGGGGGGCATTTCCCCTGGGAATGAGGGGAAAACCGTAAGACTATGAGGAGGATACTATTAGAAAATGAGAATTGACAGATGAGACACCCCCCCCCCCCCCAAAAAAAAAAAAAAAAGATTAAAATATTAACCAGTCCATTCCAGCCCTTGTGACTTTCAATCCACACAGAGTCCTACTAACTGGCAGGACACGTACATTTTAAGTACTTTGATTCACCAACCCACCTTGACCTTCTATTTCTTCTCAAAACAAATAGTTCCACAAATACCCAGTTAGAGTAACCACACCTTCATCAACAAGCAAATCATTGTTGTGAAAATTATATTCCACTGCATCCCCATCTCCGAGGATGTATGTCTAGCAGTGTGGTAACTGCCACCTTCTATGCAAACCTAAATAAATAATTTAATGACAAGTCTCAAATTCAAACACGGTCAATCATGAGCTTCCTTCTCAGAGGCTAGACATAACTTTTGCATATGGTTTATTAGCTAGGCTTGTAATAGTCAGCAGACTGCTTATTACTTTAGCTATGAACCTATATAATCAGGGTCTTTCTGGAAACAGATGCTAAATATAGCTTTAGGTCTGCAGACAGAGATATTGTGATTTTATTCTCCTTTATGGATAAGGATTACAACCCCACAGTGTTGGCATCTGTTATTCAATTACACTTCTAATAAGAATTCCTGTTGGATAAGCCAGAGGTGTCAGTTACTGTGCATAAATTTTCTGGTGGGATATTGTCTGTGGCTAAGGTAATGCGTTTTAATTTTTAATGAACCTTTTTGAGGCAGGATGCAAGATGAAATTACCACAGTTTCAGTCTTTAAGGTTATGTCCAGTTGGATTAACAGGGAATTTGCAGCCTGTGAAGTGTGCATTTATCTTGCAGGCAACATTATTGCAAGAGGGTTCAGTTGCGTATTTTTACCTGGCTTGATGAGCTTATACCAAATTCAATCCATTCTGATATCTGAAGACAGCCAAATTTTATTCTCTTACTACAAAAAAAAAAAAATCTAAATATGCACGTAGAGCCATCTTTGAACACAGATGAAGAAATGGTCCATAAAAATGCTTAAACTAAGGCAGCAATCAATCTTTCCCTCACATCCCTCCTTCCAACCTTCTGCCTACAATCTACCATCTTCCTCATTACATCCTCTCTACCCAGCCCCCTTCACCCATTCCAAAATGCTTTCCTACTATTTGTCTCTCTCATCTGCACTCATTCCTTTTTTATATTATCCTACCGCCCCTTCCTACACGGATTCCCCAGTTAGTAGAGCAATTCCTCTCCGACCTTGCCTTCTTACACTAATATTCTAATTAGTAGAGGTACTGACATACATTTAAAGCTATAAAACATGGTATGCAACAGCCATTACGCACATTTACTTGCTAATCAAAGCACAAAATCCTCCTACTCCGATTGCAAATGACCTCAAACTGCTTACATTGTGATCCTGCATTTTATTATACGTGCTTTTTAACCTGGGACTGTTCTGAAAAAGGGCAAACAGCTTAGCGAGATCAGCCTGGTAAATAAATTTAAATATACATAAAAATGGGAGAGATATCAAAAAGGGAATAACACTGGCAATATGAAGATGTTAAAAGTAGATCTAGTTTTATAATAAATTTTCAGTATACATCTATTTTAATCCCCCACCTCTCAGGCTCATATAAATACTTTCAAAAATTACCTGGAACTAGTGTGACATCTAATTAATACAGCCAGATCAAATATAACCTTCCTCAGCAGGCATTTCTGCAATCTCCCCAAAGGACTGAACATTTACTGCTGCCCATAGCATTATGGGGCTCACAGATTCACTGAAGTGCAATGAAATAAACCAAAGACGGACAACAAATGCACTGAGACTGCAAGACAAAACGCCAAATGACATCAACATACTAAGCCAGAAATAAGACGCATTATACTCCAAAACCAACATTTTGCAGGGGGGGATATTTCCCCACACAGGGGGGGGGGATATTTCCCCACACAGGGGGGGGGATATTTCCCCACACAGGGGGGGGGGATATTTCCCCACACAGGGGATATTTCACACAGGGGGATATTTCCCCACACAGGGGGGGGATATTTCCCCACACAGGGGGGGGGATATTTCCCCACACAGGGGGGGGGGATATTTCCCCACACAGGGGGGGGGATATTTCCCCACACAGGGAGGGGATATTTCCCCACACAGACAGTACAAGTATTCCAACACTGAGTCGCTCTGTTTTGGGGTGGGGGGGGCTTCATCCATATGCTATAGGTTGTACTACCTCCCATTTTTCAGGACTGTGTAGTGCAAAGTCTCAGGCATACCACTACCTTTAAAGAGGAAGCTGTCCCTTTGATGAATGCATACTGGTAATCTCCAATTTATAATAACTCTACGAAGTGCAGAGAGTGAAGGAAAAAGAGGCAACGGACCACGACGCCACAAATTTTCTCCTCACCAACAGGCAATTGAATGGTGTTTGTTACATGGAAACAAATCATTACACAAAGCAAAAGCTAACACTTGCCACCTGTATCTCTATGCCACATCCATTATGCTAATAACTAAAATTTGCATTGCAGGGTTTCCTGCCTTTGACCAAAAGTCACCTGAATGATGGAGTTCCACCCCATACACCTGCCTTCCCCTTCAGCTAACCATATTGACAACTACAGCTCATCATTAAACTCAGGGTGGCCAGCTAGAATGCCACACGTTATGAATTCAGCATCATCTACAACATCTATGTTGAAATTACCCCTTCTCTACCAGACTCAAAGGTTTTTTGTTTGATGCATACAAAAATGTTATTACTCCCGCGTCATAAAACAGCTCATGGGTCGACATTCTGGACCTACACAGTATGGATAACCAGTAATCTTATGGAACAATTTTACTTATTCTCGTTAAAGGAAGCTTCGTAACTGGTATAGTTCAGTATTCTGACTTCAGACAGTACAGACCTTTCTACAGCTCACTTAAATGTCACAAGCTGTAGTTCCTCACATCTGAAATAAACTAATTTTTTCAAACAAAATGGAGATTGAAGCATTAACTGCAGCCAACTCCCACTGGAGACTTCATATTACGTGCATTACTTCTGTTTATGAAGAAGGGTCTTAATATGCAGAATAAAAGTCAGGTTAAAATACTAAAAGACCCACTTCTCATTAGTCAAATGTAATTTATTGCCCCTCATGCAGCCATACAACCTAACCTGAGCAACATCACTCACTCTCTTTTACTGCGAACACTTATGGCAGGTTCTGTTGTACCAGTCAGCACTTCCCACCCACAATCTTTTATTAGAAATTCTCCTTACACCCTCTCACCAACTAACATCCTTCACTCCACTCAACTGTCCTATCCTTCTCATTTAGGCAACACAGTTTTAATCATCAGACAGAACACCTCTCTTTCAATATGAGATTTGTCTCGATTTTAGAAAATACTGTACTGGACAACTGCAGATCCGCTTTACATTTTTATAAGGTGATAATGGCATTTTACAGATGATTTTCATTATATTCTTGAAGTCTCTCACTAGACGCAATTCTGTTTTTCTTCATATTACCAGGCGGCAATTGCAATTCTTCCTTCCTATCTAGCTGCAACAAGTAAAACTAACCTACATGTTTTGGAAACTATCAAAACAGCCAGCTGTTCCATAAACCATCCTGGAGCAGTTTTCAGTAGACTGTAGCTTTCAATACCAAACAGTCATCCTCACACAGCTTAATATCTGTGAACTTAAAACAGTGACTCCTCTAAAGACATCTCACAAAATGCAGAAGCGTAGCAATGGTGGTGTGAAAGGGGAAGTTGCCCTGGGCACAAGGTGTTAGGGGGCATGATTGGGAAGGGCAGTTAGTTACTCCTGCATTCTTTTCTGTGCTGGCATTACTGAAGGCTTGCTACAGTCTAAAAGTAGAAGTTGTCCACCTGACTAGGTGAGAAGGAATCAGAGAGGAATCTAAGAGCATCTCTGAATGTTGATCTGGAATCCTAGATGAACTGGGAGGAGATTACCTGTCCATGAGAGAGACTCCTGACATTTTGCAAAAGACTAAGCAAAGGCAAGCAAGTAATCTAAATGAGGAAAATGTCAATGTTGTGCAATCTGCAGTTTATTATCACAGGAGCTAGACAGTTTGTGAACACTCCTGGAACAGCAGACAATGCAAACGTTGATGATGCAATCTAGACTCAAAAAGCCTTAGAACTGTTTTGCAATAGAAATGTGATAAGCATCTTTCAAGTCTAGCATTACCAAAAAAAACTCTGAGGAGGAACTGAATGGACAGTTTATAATGTCAAAAGGAAAGGGAATGTGGGAACTGGCCTCCAAGAGGGGGGTCCTTCTTTTGACAACAGAATCTTGAATAAAACCCCTTTTCCACTAATTTGGCACAGCTTGCTCAGTAACCCCTTGCCTACAACCAGAAAGCATTTGGTTGAGGACTGGAAGAAACAGGCTAATCTGATCTGGAGGACACAGGGGTGCTTAAATGGAGGTAGGTTTTCCCACTGGCATTTGTAACCGTTCTGAACAATGGTTAGACTTTTGCTTGAGACAATCTGATGCCAAAGGGGAAGGCAGCCAAATTTTGGGACAGATTTAAAGTGTTGGTGGTGGGGGTGCTGCAATATTCATTCTGAATTATTTGACTGTCCCATTTCTGGAAGGTTCCCTCTTAGCTTCATAGGTAGGTACTATGCTATTGGCCCTAGGGCCTACATAAGCCTAACCAAAAAGGTATCCTGGCTTTCACCACCCAAGAAAAATTTCCTGTGCCCCTGTCAAGCAGAGCCACAGAAGTGATCCCCGGGGTGAATTTCCTATTTCTCATCCAATCAAGATTTTTCTTGAAGAGTGCGGAGGAGCTCTGTTTGACATAGATAGGTAGTCTATTCCAAAGTATGGGAAGTCTCTGGGACAGAAATCTATCCCTCCAGCATGCTCTGTTTATTGTGGTGACAAGGTTTAGGTTCCTAGACCGTGTAGCTCGGCATGTCCAACAGCTCTGGGTTTGACGTAGCTTTGTATGTTAGGCAGAGATCGCCTCAGAGTAGGTGAAATGCGACGGAGTAAAGCTGGAGTTTTTTTGAGACTGTCTGCGTAGGGCATCTGAGGCCAGTAATATTCTTTGAGGTATTTCTGCAGCCTTTCCAGTTTATGTAGATATGTCTTGTGAGGTACATACCAAAAGGGCCATTGTATCTATAATGGGTCTAATGAGTGATGAGTAGAGGGGAACAATGACCTCTTTTTTGGATGAGAAACCTTTTGTAATAAGGTGTGCCACATAGGATTTCCTGACCACTGTGGCAATGTGATTATCAAAAGGAGAGACTACTATCCACCTGTGTCCCAAGGTCTTATCACACTTTCGGTGTTAAATAGATTGCTGCCTATGTGGTAGTTCATGGGTACAGAGTTTTTACCAAAGGGGATGACAATGCACTTTTTGGCATTGAGCTTGAGGCCATGGCTTTGACACCAGGCATCTGTCTCAGTGAGGCCCTTTTGTAGGATGTCCACACCATTTGGGAACTTGACTATGGCTCCTAGTTTGCAGTCATCTGCGAACTTCATTAGCCAGAGGCCTTCTGCGTTTGGTATCTACTTCTCTGAAGTACAGGCTAACAGGAGAGGTCCCAGGACAGAACCCTGTGGACTCCACTTGTCACTGCTTTGAGGTCAGATTTGGAGAAAATAAGGGGCTTTGACTGAAAGCTTGAAGTTCCAAAATTCTCCTGGCAGAAGTAATGGCAACCAAGAACACAGTCTTCCAGGACAAACTGCAGAGCCACGAAGGCTGCAGGTTCAAAAGGGGGGGTGTAGGATCCTTCACTGGGAGTCAAAAGTACCCGTGAGGAAGGCCTTGCAAACCTTTTAAGATGCTAATGAGACCATATTATCCCTCACATAATTAGAAATTGCAGCAAGTTGAACGTTGACTGTGGAAAAACTGGCTCCTTGTTGAAAAATTCCAGTCAAAAATTCCAGCACCACGGAACCAGGGACAGTGAAAGGATCTAGTGCATGCTGCGAAACCCATCTCCATTTGCTGGAGTATACCTTTCTGAAGACTTATGGGCCACCACCAGGATTCTTTTGACAAGAGAGAATAAGTGGGTAATCCTATCATGGGAACTGGAGCAGCCAAGCAGTGAGCTTTAGACTGTCCAGGTCTGGATGGGGAATCCCTGAGGGATGAGAGAGGAGATCCGGATCCAATGTCCATGGTGGAGCCACCACATGAGACCACAGAGAGAAAAAACATACTTGGCAAGGCCAGAATGGGGCAATGAGGATTACTAAGCTCCCCACCCTGCAAGCTCTCTGAAGGAATTTTGGAATTAAGGGAAGAGGGGGGAGGATAAGCATACAGAAGACCCGGGGGCCAAGCATGAATCGAGGGGGGGGGGTTCAGAGCAAAGAACTTGCTGAATTTTGCATTGGAAGGAGGAGAAGTGAAGATATCGCAGCAAGGCTGACCCCACTTGTGAAAGATCCCTTCTGCTGCTGAAGGATTCCGAGATCACTCGTAAGGTATCAGGATAGATCTGCTGAGGCTGTCCGCTAGAATGTTAGACCTCCCCAGGATGTGTGTGCATTGCCACCAGAAAACAGCCAGTGGAGATCACCCACTCCAATACTCTCATGGCCTCGCGACATAGGGAATAAGATCGGATTCCCCCTGCTTGTTGATGTACAAGACCACAGACATATCGTCTGTCTGGATAACAATTGTTCCGGACAGCAGATGGGCGTGGAGAACCTGCAAAGCTAGAAGCACTGCCTTCATCTCCAGAACGCCGATATGCAATCTCGTCTCATAGGGGGACCACATACTTTGAACTGTCCTTCTCAAGCAGTGCCCCCCATCCTACCTGGGAGGCATACATAGTCACTGCAGCCATGGGGAAAGGTGAAAGAAAAGGACTACGCCGAACAAGGTCCAAGGAATTAATCCACCACAGAAGGGAGCCCCTGCACACTTGAGAGATTCGGACAGGGCGAGTCAATGGAAGATCTAACCAAGACCATTGTACTGCAAGGGTCCATTGAAGAATCCACATGTGAAAGCATGCTAAGGGTGAGAGACTCACCGTGGCCACCATGGACCCCAGCACCCTTAATACAATCTCCGCTGTCGGTAACAGAGTCTGAAGAATGCAAAGAACATGTAGCTTCAGAGTGCTATCCTGTCTGGAGTAAGTAAACTGATTTGAATTGTGTCTAAACATGCCCCAATGAGGTCTAATGTTTGGACTGGGGCCAGAGAGGATTTGTTGAGATTGATGGTAATGCCTAACCTCTGGGCTAGGAGAAGAAAGGAATCCCTCGCTTGACAAAGATGATGTCTGGAAGGGGCAGCGAGGAGCTAATCATCCAGGTATGGAATACCTGTACGCCCTGGAGTCTTAGGTGAACCTCTACTACTAACACCACTTTGGTAAACACCCTGGGGGCTGTAGTGAGACCAAAGGGGAGTGCTCTGAACTGGTAATTACCGGCTCCTTGCCGGAAGCGGAGAAACCTGAGAGGGCGCCAGTCCATTTTGATGTTATAGTACGCATCCTGGAGGTCAGAGCATATCCAAATAATAAATCCAAAAGTGAGGCAAGTACTACCACGCTGTATATAAAGCAACTTCACTTTATTAAAACAATAAAAGCAGTATCATAAGCACTTTCAGGTAAATCCCTTCATCAGATGATCATGATGACTGCCACCACCATGGCATCAACCAGGGATCCCTTGCACCAGATCTGTCTGAACGGGGGCTCAAAACCACATCCAGGCATTAGGGAATGTGCTCCATGTCCGGTTCCTTCCGCACTCGAAATGTAATGAGATCCCTCCCACAGATCCCTTTGTGGGACACCCAGGCAGTAGAGAGAGTCCTACGCCAAATGCCTTGAGGCACACCAATTTGTCAGAGGTAAGTTTTTGGGCAGACCACCCCCCTCGCTGGCAAAGGAGTTCCGTGATGTCTCCAAAGGAGACATCCTCCAGAGGTGACCAAAGGGAACCTTCCCCTTCCTCCAAATCGGTGTCTTTGGTGAGAGACTCTGGTAGGGAGTCTAAGTGCCTCCTTTTGCACGTAGATTTGCGAGGGACCTCCTCAGTGGTGATCTCTTGGGAGGACTCGCCAATGACTTGCTGATCCCAAGAGGGAGCGTCCTGAGGCAAAGAAGCGGCAGACTGTCCCCAAGATGACAGAATGGCAGGATCCATGCCAGAAAGAGGAAGCCGGGGTGGTATCCGAAGACAAGATGGTCAAAGGTCTTGAACTCAAGAGAACCCTCTCCACTATGTTGAAAGCCGAAGGGGAACGGACATCCTTAGAAAGGACAATAGGAGGAGTAGTCACCCTCTGACATGACTGGGGAGTCAGAGCCGAAACTCCAGGTGCCAAGATACCAACGGGAAGGCTCCACTCCAACACACTGAGCAGATATCATCCTCTCGGATCAGACGACAAGGCTACGGCTCTGAGAGCCTGTCAGATTAGAACTAGTCCGATTTGACCTGCTCAAGGTCATGGCAGCGTCAATGTACAAAGTACCAGCTGTGCCGGCCCCTCGACGCAGAGTGTCCTTAGATCCAAGGGCACCAAAACCGGAGGTCAGACTGGAGGAGGAGTAATAGGGGTGAAAAAGGGCTGCATGCTCCCCGCTCCAGAGGGAGAGGGGGCAGTTAAGACTCCCATCTGTATCTGGGTGCGGATGAACTTCCACATCATCCTATCCATCTCCACTTCTCTAAGGCTATGGGTGGAATGGGAGGAAGATGCAAGCAACACCAGCCTGGAGGGGCAGTGAGGAGAGGCCAAAGCCGATGACCTGGTCTGGAGATGCTCCAGAGAGAACAGAGGGGAATGGAGCCGGGGTGACTCCAGCCTCAGAGCTGACCTAAATTTAGGTGGTGGTGGACTGGCCGAAGCCATGCGATTTGGCCCATCTCCAGTCCTCTTAACGGGAGTTTGAATCCAAGGGGCCAGGGATGAGACAGGGGCAGAAGCTGGGGCAGCAGGGTCTCAAGTCCCGGAGGACGAAGAGAGAAGAAGACCCTCAAGAATAAATTTGTTCCTCCTGTCCACGAGTGCCCAGGGATTAAACCTGGCACAGATGGAACAGGAAGTTTGAAGATGGGCTGCCCCAAGACAAACTATAGAGTGTGGCCATCAGCTGGGGAGAGCTGATGGCCACACACTGTCCATTTTCTGAAGCCAGGTTTGAGAGCTTCAGACACTGTCCCAACCTACGGCCCAGCACACACTCAGTCACACAGTCCACACACACAAGAGGAAAGATATGAGTTTGTTTTACAAATTGACAGAAAAGCACAAAGGGAAGGTAGAAAACAGAGAAATAGCAGAAGACAGAAGAAAAGAGAAGATTTTTCACCAAAACAAGCACTTACCACAACTTTTAGAGCAGAGAGCACGATGCGGACATGTAGCGCAGCAAATGAGATCTGAAGGGAGGAAGGAGACAGGAGCATTATGGGTAAGGGGAGGAGCTTTGAGCTTAGATCAGATGCTGGATATGCAGCAGAGTCAGATCTGGGAATCCACAGGTTGAAAACCAAATGAAGACAACTACTTCAGATCTTTAGTTTTATCACCCAGAAAGGGGTCATGCTGATGCAACACAGGATAACTTAAAAAGGACGTCCAAGTTGTAGTCCATTATTGGAATCTCTGCAGTTTACTTTGAAGCCTACTGAAGAGAGGATTTCTGCTGAGGATAAAGATATCATCGGCATGCAGACTATAGTGGACAATGGTGAGATCTGTTGCCACTTTGTGAATAAGATGAAAAAACACTAGTGGTCTTTGTGCCCAGCCTGTGGAACCCACTCAATGTAATGTGTCACTTTGAGGAAATGTTTCCTTGAGTCACTGTAAAAAAAAATCTAGTGGTCAGATAAGAAACAAGCTACTTCACTGTCATTTTACATAGTCTTGTCAGGATTCTCAGAAGTGTTAATATTACTGACGGCTTCATAAATCCACTTAAGATTGATGAATACATCACCACCAAAGTGACCTTTCAACAAGACCTCGTATACATTTGCGCTGTTGCTGCACAGATAGCTGCCAGTGCCAAACTGACTTGAAACCGTGCTGCTTTTATCCAGTAGATCATGCTTGGTGACTAGTCCTATTAACTGTTTATACAACTTGGTGTGGTCATTCGGGGGAGGAATGCTATGAAGGCAAGTTTCCAGCTGTAGGCAAGATTCCTGTAGTTAGAGATAGGTTACATATATAAGCAAGCAGTTCAGCAATGTAAGGGGATGCAATCTTTAAAACTCATGTAAAGTCCATAGAGGCCTGAGATTTTTGTAATGTCCAGATTTTTTTTTATGGATTTATCTCCGTTGATGCACTTCTTTTTTAACACCTTTATTAAATTACCACTTGCGATGTAGGTAAGCATGCATTAATATAAAAGAAAACCATATGAAATTTTTCAGTTACATACACTATGCAAATGTCTTTTATACAACTCTTCCTGAACATTTTGCATGTATTCTTCCAACAATTTCCATTTATTTCTAAGCAATTAGCTCCTTCCCTTTTCTAACAGTCCCACTTCCAGTTTTTTTAATCTCTGTTACAATACTCAAATACTTCAAATAGAAAATGGAAATCCAAATGTACACCAACTGAATTAATTGTTTCTTGGCATCAGAATTAAACCGAACAAGGTCTTAAAATGTCTAGCCAATTCAGATCCTGTATCCTCAAAAGAATAACTAAGTTACATTCATTTGTTCTCCCAATATTTCTGACAAGGTATTTTGTATTACATTCATTAAACTCCCAAAATGTTTCCATATCTCTTTTTCCCCATCACACTTCCAGCATTTGCCATCTACCTGCAGAAAAATTCTTTGAAGTCTGTTTGGGGTAATATCAATGCAAACACTTCCATGCAAAAGTCTTAAACAGTCTGAACTTGGTTGCATATTTGGGAGCCATAATTATGTCCTCCCATTGTTATTTTGTAAATTACTTCTCCAATCTTACTTGACAATCTTCTGATCAGTTCTTATTCATCATCATCATCATAATCATCATCCCCCTTTCCCCATTTTTTCTATGGGGTTGGGGTATTGTGCTAACTGTCTCCAACTCTCTCGATTCAGTGCCACACTCCTGCCTTCTTTAACACTCGTGCCCGACTTGTCGCAGATCTTCACACAATCCATCCACCTCTTTGGTGGACGTCCTCGCTTCCTCTTACCTTCTTCTTGTTTGTCCTAAATCTTCCTTACCAGATTGTCTTCACATGTCCAAAATCACAGTAATCTGTTCTCTGATCTGTTCTGCAACTGGAGCTACTTTGGCTTCTGCTTTTGTGTCCTCATTTCTTCGTCTGGCCCAGTGTGGATTCTACCACTGTTCTAAGGCACTTCATTTCCATCACCTCTAGCTTCAACTGTTCTGCCTTTACTGCCCAGGTTTTTGTACCATACAGTAGTACTGTCTTGTATACCTTACTTTTCAATGTCTTTGGTATTTTTCTCTCAGACTACACCCGTGACTATGCCATTTGGCTGCAGCCCCTCTGATTCTAGCTTTGACCTCTTCATTCAGACTTTCCTTCTCCTCAACCACCCCTCCCAGATACTTGAAGCGGTTTACCTGTTCCACCATCTTCCTTTCTATCTCTGCTCTCAACTTCTTCTGATCTCCCCCATTTGCTGCCATTACCACCGTTTTATCTGTGCTTAGTTTCATCCCATGTGCCTTCAGTTTTGCATTCCATTCTCCTGTCCTTTGCTGAAGTTCTAGCTCAGAGTCCGCCTGTAATGCCACATCATTTGCATACAGCAACTTTGTTGATCTGCCCCCCCCCCCATCCTGTTTGCTAATGTAGTCCATCACCAGTATGAACAGCAGTGGGCTCAGAACTGAACCCTGGTGTACACTCAATACCACTGGGAACCCCTGTGTGATGCTGAACAAAGTTCAGACTTGAGTCACTGGGTCCTTGTACATAGCCTGCACTAATTCTACCAATGTTTCTAATCAGTTCTTAGTTATCGTGCAATATTTTATGCACCCTACTAACTACCCCTTTTCTAACAGCAACTTCTGTTCTAAATTCAACTAGAAACTTTAACAGAGCAGGTTTTTGCCTTAGGATCCCTTATCCCTTTATCTTTACCTACACTCTGACATCAATTCTTGGTAGTGAAGGCAGTCTCAAGGCTGCAGTCCAAATGTATTCTTGGCCCCATCCCATTCTATTATATTTCCCCCTCTAGTTATTTGCTCAAGATACTTCCTTTACCAGTTGTCTCCAGTAAATTCCAGCCCCCTTTTGTCTCCAGTAAATTCCAGCCCCCTTTTGCAATAATTATTCTCTACATCCCTACATATATAGTCAGCCTTACTGGCAAAGTCTTTTTTCTTAATTCTCATGTTGGCTTAGTTCTTTGAATATTTTCTGCTACTTTATGAAAATAATATTCTGTATGGCTGCTATTTTCTTTAAGGCTCTGCATCTCAAATCTCAGTCTCTGATTTCTTGAATTTGTCCTCTGTATCAGCATCATCATCCCTTTCCACGTCGAATTATAGCCTTCTGCCATGTGTTGTGCATACAAGTCTTAATTGCGAAGTTTTTAAATATTCCTTCAAACCTGGTAATCCTAAACCACCTTGCTCTATTGGAAGGATAAACTTATCCCACTTGACCTTTGCCCTCTTCCACATATATTTCTTGTTGTCTACAACTTCTGCTCTGGTTTGATAAGTTTTATATACAGATCAGGCACATATTTAAGGGACTAAACATTTTTATAGCTTGCACCTCACTATCCATAAAACCAAAAGCAGCTTACAGTTTCTCAGTTTTTGTATTACCTTTTAGTCTCTTTCCACATATCCTAAGCAGCATAACAGAATGTTTTAATCCTTACTCCTAAACACTTCATCTTACCAAATCCCCATAAATATGGGTACTGCTGAAGAAGTTCGCATGGGAGTACATAATTTATAGCTATACCCTTTGGATTATTAATTTGTATATCCCAAAAAGACCCGAAACAGCCTGAAAATGTTCCATAACACAGATGTCCTTTTCTGGATTCATCAGGTACAAAATCATATCTGCAAATAAAGCCAACATGTCTTTACTAAGATACCAATTATATCCTTGAATTTCTAAGTCCCTGATTTTCTTTGGTAATGGCTCTAAACATAAAAGGTAACGAGAGAGGAACTCCCCCACTTTAACTTTTTTACTCCAATCCTTTATATCCTCCTAATTAAACTTACTACTGTATCAGGGACTACAAATGCTTCCATTGACCTACTCAAAATCCCAGCTTACTCTGCTGAATGCCTTCTCTGCATCAAGACCCACCAACATCATTGGTATTTTCTTACATTTTGCTTCCTTCTGGCTCATTGTTCTGTTAATGTCAAATGTTTACCTCCCCTCCACAAAACTACAAGGATTCATATCAGTTTTGGCATCACCTTTGCCATTCCTTCAATATAGGAAAATACTTTAAAATGGGTCAATATGAAGTTGGGTCTGACAACTCTTTACCATCTTTATACATTGGTATTACAGCCACCACAGCTTTCTTCCAAGATGTTGGTACTTCCCTTTCTTTTAAAAATAGGTTAAACAAAATCTTCCAGATCTTTATCACTTTCTTCTTTAAAAACTTCCAAACTTCCACAGCAAATACCATCTGCTCTTAGAGACTTTCCTGAAGACTGATTACACATCAGTTTTTATCAAATCTCCTCCAATATCAAGTGTTAATTATTAAATCTCCTCCAATATCAAGTGTTAATTATTGAGAGTAGTCTACCTCTAACCATGGTATAATTAAAAGTCTTCCACAAATATTTCCATTTGTGCTCCTTCTTGATTTCCACAACTCTCTGCTTTATAGAAAATTTCAAAAACATTTCTGAAATATCTCCAATACCTATATAGGATCTTTGGTTATTTTTCTTGTTATAGGCTACCTATGTTTGGAGAGAACCCAATCTACTTTATGTTGTCTAAGTTATTGTGCTAAAAGTTTTTGTTCTCTGGAATCAAAAAATAGTTGCTTAACCGCAATCTTTCTGAACTCAAACATATTATCCAGACACTCCCTTATCTTCTCTTAAGCACTCTGCAGTTGCACCTCTTCTTGTTCTGAGATTTCCCTTATTCTGCATTACTTAAACTTTCATCAGCCCGTCTAAATACTTGTTGCTTCATAACCATAATCCTCTTATTTCTTCCCTATTTTTAAACTTAATTTTCATTTTATGCCACTCACTACTATAAATTCGGAAGAAATTTTCTTCCCTAATATCTCTCTATTAACTTCCACTACCCATTCCTTAAATTCTTCTCTTTTTAACAGGTAGGTGGGAAAACACCAGTGTCCAATTTTTACTTAGCCTGCATTTTTCTTAGTTTTTATTGGTGCATGATCTAAAAAGTTGATGGATGTGTATTGAAGCTTTCAATTAAATGCACATGTTCCTATGAAATATAATTTCTATCTAGTCTAGGCCAGTTATTGCTCTTTGGGGAATACAGAAATTCTTTCAGTTCCTACTACTGAATTCAAGTCTTCTATACAAAATAATTTCATAAATTTCTTCAGAAATCTATCCTCTTTTGTTGCATTTCCTTTCTATGTTCCCCCAAATGCATCCATGCTCCCCCAAACGCATCCTCTCTGCTGCAAATAAAGTTTCACCCCCACCTATAAATAATCTTCCCTGCTGAAAGCTGAATATTTCTTCCAAATATTCAAGTATAAAGATGGCCATTTCTGGTGGAATATAAATTCATGCCAGTGTAATCCTCCTCTCTTGCCAACAGCCCTTTACTACCATAAATCTGCCATCATTGTTTTTCCCTCTCTTCCATCATTATTGGAGCCCCTTTAGCAATTAGCATATTATTCCCCTTTCCTTTGTCCTTACATCTGGCTGAGTATCCATTCTGAAATCCTTCCTTTGTCAAATTCACATGCTCATTTCTTTCCACATTTGTCGCCTACAGCATTATGTGTACTCTGCATTTCTTAACAGAATATAATAAACTTTCATTAGGACCCTCCCCCATATACAGCAAAATCAAAAACTGGGACTTGTATATAGAAATAAACATTACTTTATGGCAGCAACCAAAACTATCCTTGCAAAAACATTTTTACTTCCCTCCCTTCCTTATAGTGCCCCTATCTTAACTAATTTACAAATGTCTACCCTAAGCAAGATGGAACGGTGCTACAACAAAGTTGCAGAGTTTGCCACAAATTCTAAATATCACACACACCACTGTAAACCGCTCCTAGAATTAAACTGGCTTGAACTCCCCAATCAATGTCCCTTTATTCAGCTATCCACCTTGCACAACCTTATTTTCAAGCCTACTGCCTGCCCTGCACTAGCCAATCTAGTCACACTTTACACACCAAATCGATCCCTATGATCAGAAGACATATCTCTTTGCCATCTCAAAACCCACAAGAAAACCAGGTCACACTCTGTATTCATACTCTGCATCTATACTTTGGAATTCACTACCTCTAGCTACCAGGTCTATGCCTGGCCTAACCCATTTCAAAGCCTCTTAAAAAATCTCAAAAATACATGGCTCTGCTCCTGCATAAAGCCTGCCTAATGCTCAGGTCCTTCCTCTTCTTCCACACTAACCTCCGTCACATTTCAGTCCCTCACAGAACCCAAGGCTCTTCTAACTCCTCCTCTGTTCCTATACCATATCTTTAAGCTACTGCTCAGGCTTTATTGCTTCTATTCTTAACTCTCTCTCTCTCTATCCATCTGAATCACCAACTTTCTGGCTATTTTCCTAACTGAAACTAACATTCTATTTTTCATGCACTATAACAGTTAATGTCACACACTGTACTACCTACATTCTATTTTTTGGGGACACTATCTACATCATGTATGGTGAGGGACTTCTTGTAACTCTAAAGCATTGTCTAGATGTGTAGCAATATATTTTAACATCTTGTAACAGTTTGTTCTTTCAACTTATTTTTGCATAGTGTTTCTAATGTAATTTATATTGGACTGGATTATACTGTATTTGTATTGTACTGTATGTGGAGCTTTCCTCCCCGGGCCTCTGTTGAAAACGGGTTCTGCAGACCCAGTCAGACCACTCTGGTAAACAAATGTCAAATAAATAAAACAATACTCTTTCCTTTTTGTCTAAGTCCATCTAAGTTCCAGAAAAATATGGATCGTATAGCCATTATGATAAAAAGCTATTGCTCCCACATATCATGCATGACAGTTTTATTGAATGTGTACTCCCAATTTCTGTAATGTTTGTTAGGATGATCTTTTATACAGTTTGTCATCTCCATTTGAACCTGTGTTGCATTTTCAAGATTTTTTGTTTTAATGAAAACCCACAAATACATTTTCAGAACATCCCATAACCTTATTAACATAGAAAAAACATGTAAAACTATCTACACCTTCAAAAATGAAGTTTAACCCTCCAGATATAACCTCCCCAAATCAACAGCTGCACCTACAGGCGTCATCTAACCTAAATTAAGGTTACCTATGCTAAAAACAGATGTTACAGCCCAATTCCACTTACACTGACTGGTGTCATTTTTTTCTCCGTGTTCATCCCATTAACAAAACGAGCAGAATTAGCTTTTATTTCTCAGTTTCTTTTTTCACACTGGGAGAGCTGAAATTAAGCTATTCAGTATGCAGCCATCTTGGAAGTCCTTAAGGCAATCATTTTTCAGTGAAATGAGGATGTTGGTGATGTGCTTTGTAGTTTTCATTTTTAATTCTTGTTAATGCATCTTTTTCAGGATTTATAGTTCATAGTTTAAGTGTGTATTATGCCAACTACTGGGGCAGTTTTATGCCTAGCCATGCATCCCAAACCTCTGAAAAGTTCTGGCACCCTTGGGTTGTATAAACAGGGGTTTAGAAGATGAAACATTTACAAGTAGGGGGCTGGTAAATGAACCATTTACAGGCTGCCTGTGCTCAAAGCCACAGGTGCCAAACTAGGGTGAACTTCCAGTTCCTCATCTGGTTGTCACACTTGAATTGGGTTCGGGAGGAACTCTGCTTCACACGGATGGAGGCCTGTTCCAGAGAAGGGATAGTCCGTGGATTACACATCTGTTTCTCCAGCAAGTCCTATTTCAATCATAGACAAGGTTTTTAAGTCTTTAAAATGGGTAATTTTAGAGTTGTTTGTCTTGCAGATATGCAGGTGGCTCAGAGTGGGCTCCAACAATGCCTTGTATGCCAGGTATACATCTCCTCTCAACAGACTATAGGAGACGGATCAGAGAAAAGGCTTTTAGGTTGTCTGCATAGGACAGGTTATTTATGCCCTGCATTCTTTCAGTGAGGAAGATCTGTGGACAATCCAGCTGTCATACGGCCTGGTTAGGTAGATACATACCAAAGGGGGTGTTGTAGTGTTGTAGTCTATGACTGAAGATACATTTGTGTCCCATTACCAAGACTGTAGATGTTCAAGTAGATCAACTTTACAGTACTGACTCATGGGTCTTCCTGTCATGCAGAAGCCAGTGACTGGCCCAGCTACCTTTGCATCATCCCCAGCTAATGGACATCCAAAGACTGATGTCTGGATGCCGTATGAGAAGGGTGTCCACTGGTACCACTTGCATGTCTTTAAGCAGTGGACAGCATACCAGAGGACAGCATGACCTCCTCAGTTGTCTGAATGTGGGTGAGGAGGAGGAAAATCATAGGAGGCTGGGAATGGAGATGAGGACAATCTGCACCCAGCAAGGGGAGAAACATGGTCAGCAAATAGAGGGGTTGGAGGGTGGGAGTATGTTCTGCAACACTGATATACTCAAACATCTATAATTACGTTAAGTAGGACAGAACTTTACTATTTATTCATAGTCAATGTTACAGCAATAACTCTTTGGACGGCTGCCAAGACGCACAGGAGAGTGGTTTGTCATCTGTATGATCCTGGGAAATAAGGTTTTGCAGCACGACTGTAGCTAAACCTACTCTAACCCAGAAGACATTGCCTAGGCTACGTTTTATAAAAGGTGTGCAGAGAGTTCCATGTGGCTGCTTCTAGAATGACCTGGGTAGGGGCTCTTGTTTAAGGTAGTGGTGGTTGCCCCATGCCTGGAATGAGTTTTCATATGTCCAGGTAGACTTTTTCCATGGTAGGAGTAACAACTTAATGCAGTTGGCTACCAATTTGGAAATGGTCTGGGAGACAGGCCTGCCCTCTGCAAAAGCCAATTACTTTGCTCTATTAAGGGGATTTGCCCTGTCTAGACAGTACCTGATTATGCCTATGCACATCCAGGGAATGAAGGACTTGCTCTGCCCTATTCCTTCGATTTGGGAAGGCTGATTAAGTGGATAGCTTGGTTTAAGTTCTGGTACCACCTTAGTCATAAAAGATGGTTTTGTTCAAAGGGTTACCATATCCCTGTGAAATACAATACAAGGTTCTAACATATGATAGCTTGTAGCTCTGAGACCTCCTTGCTGACATCACAGCAAGAAGGAAAATGGTCTTCCAGGTAAGTATTTTTACAGATGCAGTGACAGCAGGTTCAAAGGTGGCAAGGCAAGTTTCTCTAGTACATACTAGGTTCATAGGGTTCAAAGGTGAATACTAAGCCAAGTGCCCTGAAGGGCCATGTTAGGCCTAGCCAATAAACTGAGGTCAGAATCAAACCCTGTACTGTGCATCTACAAGGTGAACATCTTAACTATTAAGCTAAACCAACCCAGACATGAATAAGGTTTCTTCTGGGTGCTCTCAAGTGAACTGCCCCTTTTAGGTAAGTGAAGCTGTGATAAGACTGGTGGAGCCCTGTGCAGGAAAGCAGAGAGGGCAGACGCATGCACTTTAGAAAGGGACTTTCAGGCCTGTTTAATACTTTAGTAGGAAAGGCAAGACTGAGTCTATGTCTGCCTGAGAAGGGTTGGTGTTTTTGCTATGACACCAGATGGAAAATCTCTTCCATTTTGCCAGGTATGATTTTCTGGCACTGGGTTTCCTTGCCTCCTTTGGAATGGAAACCAAGCCTGAGAGAGAGAGAAGGCATTGCTTGGGAGTCAAAACTCAGTCCTCCAGGCTGTTAACCACAGTATGGCTAGGTGAGAATGGAAGACAGCTCCCCAAGTTTGACTAAGATGATTTGCTTCTGCGGTAGGGTACAGAATCTTCCCTCGCTGAGGGTCAAGAGAAGGGAACACCAGTACAGCCTCAGCCAGGAGGACACAATTAGGATCTCAATGGGCCTGTCTGCATCAAGCTTGGCTTTGGTTGACCATTTGTCCTCTGGGTTGTGTGTTTAGCTCATCACAGGATTAAAACCTTTCACTCTACAATACCATCCACTCAGTCACCTTAAACCTCTTACTGAAATGACAAAACAAGTTTTATACATAACTGCTGCCCGTACAATCCACTATGTTGCACATGTGCTTTGTTTAGTAATTTCCACCTCTGTAAAAGAATGCGCATGCATAAATAACTGTTTATGTAGAAATGTAAATAGAAATGTAACTAATCTGTTTTTCTCCCTAGGCCTCTGCTGAAAATGGGTATTACCTAGTCGGGCTTTCCCAGTAAACCAAATACAAACAAATAAATAAAATGCATAAACTGACGAGTGCTTTTATCCTACTGGGTGTGCTATGCCTCCTAATTTTTGCCATGATTTTCTCCCTTCTGTTATACAGCCTATTTATGTTGTGATCCCACCAGGGTGGCTTATTTTTTTGAGATAGTTTTGTACTTATTCCTGATGGGTACAGCTGCCTGTATGCAGCTATTAACATGTTTCTATAGGGTTTCTGTGAAAAGTTTTGTGCAGGTAGCATGTTTTCAGGGTTTAGAGGGTCTTGAAATTTTGTCAGGCTATCACTTAATAGAAGTTAGCCTTTAAGTAGTTCCTGAATTTTCCAGTGTTAGATGGTGTTCCTGGATTAATTTTTTTTTTACTTCAAAAGGGGACCATTGTGAGGTCTGACCTTACCAGAGAGAACATTACATTAGGGGGATGTAGTGAGGACCAGAACCAGTTTGTGTGCTCCCTGGTTAGAGTTCTGACAATCTGGTCGGGGGAGCTTGTGTTTACAAAGTCCAGGAAACACTGTGCTTGCACATCTGGTGTCGTATACGAATCCCAGTTAATAATGGAGTAATTAAAGTCACCCATGAATATAGTACTAACTTGGATAGCGAGCGTCTCAAGTAAGCATAAATATAGGCTATGGGTTTCCTGGGTCATACAGGAGGATGTATAGCTTGCAAAGCAGTGGTATGGAATTTTGCTATAGTTACTTGAAAGTAGAGAAGCTCAATGGAGAAGCTAGAGTGCATTGTCCTGTGTGACCAGCCTTGATGTACACTTATTTTTGATGTAAAAATGAGACACCTCCACCTTTAGTAACTGCTTGAGTAGTAGCTAGTCTAAATGTGTGAATTGCATTATAGCCCTGCACTGCCGGGTGCTCTTAATGGCTTTAAACCATGTCACAGTGATTGCAGACACATCGGCATTCTCTAAACAAAAAAAAAAATCCACTGCTAGAAGCTGTCCTCACCTTAGACTCCTAGTACTGAGCAGTAATACCTTTAGATTTTCTTGGTTTTGATTTACTGTGTCAGGACTGTCAGATTGGCATTGCCTAAAAAAAAAAGACACTCATGCGAAGTGCATTGTTTTAGTCAATATTCGAAAGCCTACAGTGAAAAATGCAGACCATCCCTGGCCAAGCAGCATGGTCTGTTGACTATCTCCTTTCATGCTGACAAATGCTGAGCCCCCTTAAAATGAAACCAGAAACTAAGCCAGTTATTAAAAGTTAGCCCTCTTCCGTTTTTACAGTTGGTTTGCGTTCCCTCTCCATCAAGTCTGCCCCTTTTATCTTAATATACTGCTATGTCTTGTGATACAGGAGTAGTTGATTCACCAAATTTCCATTACTTAGTGGAAAATGGTGTGTTCTAAAATTGTCTCGAGTAGGTTATAAAACTTGGCTGGCAATGAAGCTGGGTTATGGTTTGCATATAATGGTGCCAATCAGTGCTTTAAAGTGCTATCAAGAGGTGGTAGTTCTCAATGACCATGAAGAAAGTACTGCATTGTGGATACTTGGGCCACTTATAACAGTGACCACATTAATCCCAGTAGGCAAGTGTTCATTTTATCAAGGGAGACCCCAAGGTGATAGTCACACTGATTAGGGGAAATTTGGCTAGGGCACCAGGGAACTTCCTTTAGTCTTTTGATAAGTACCATGGAACTTTGCCCGAAGTACCAACAACTTGTTGAGAAAGGACCTTGGTACAACATCTAATCTGATAGACAGCAAACTCAGGAATGCACCACTCCCTACTGCTACACTGCCGTGTCAATAATGCAATCAATCAAATCAATAAATAAATAATCCCCATTACCTGGAGTGGGAACAGAACCCACAGCCTTATGATTTTTCAACCTAAGGCAATCTTACGTGGGAAGAGTTTCAGTACGTTTGTGTGATAATGATCTCAGGCAATGAACTTGCACTTGTAAGCTAGTCATAAACAGGGTGACTGTCTAGGTCTATAAATTTGTTCACAGCAAACAAACATTTTGTAAGATTTTTGTCTCCAAGCCAACATTCATATCACCTAAAATTACATGTTTTCTTCCCACAACTGATATGATGGAATAAGACTGAATATCCTGTTGGACCTATTGAAGAAGGAGGCAGTACAAACTGAGTGGCAATGTAAAATACTGAACTACAAACTACAGTTATTTGAGCTGTTAAAACAGGTCTTGTCTGCATCCAGTTGGGTGCAGTTTCCCTGCACTAGCATTGCTTGAATATTTGTATTACTTTTAACTAGCAGAATTGCTCCAGTGTCTGTACAAAGCCATGGTCTTCTGCAAAAAAAAAAAAAAAAAAAAAAAGTTATGCTGATCCTTTAAAGAGACTGATGTATTCATATTCATCTTTTAGACAAAGATGCTATACCAGTCAGGACAAAGGGAGTTAACTGTGGCATCCCTGCTTCAAGGGTAGACCATATATTATTTGCACTGTTTAGGTGTTGTGGTAGCATTGTCGCCTCACAGTAAGACGTTGTCCTGTTCGATTCTCAGTTAGAGTGTCTTCTGTGTGGAGACATGCATGAATGGGCGTGCGTCAGGGCTGGCAACTCGGCATGTAAAAATCTGCCAATCATTAGCAGACCGGAGTTCCGCTGTGGTGACCCCTAACCAGGAAAAGCTGAAAAGACACAACAAGGTTTAGTAAAACAATACTAAAATTGCTTGATTAGGGAAGTCGGTCCTTCATTCAGCACTTACTAGATGTCCTAATAATGTAGTTACATATGTATGAGGATGAGATTTGCATTAGCAGATAATCACAATCCTACTAGGAAAAGACAGTAGAGTTTGTGCATAATACATTATAGCTCCAAGAGTAACTTTCCTCAATACCTTTTCATGTATTTGCTTAATTTTACATCACTTAAAGCTCATTTTAAAATTTTACACAACATCACACAA
Organism: Protopterus annectens; assembly: GCF_019279795.1. Classification (NCBI taxonomy): domain Eukaryota; kingdom Metazoa; phylum Chordata; order Ceratodontiformes; family Protopteridae; genus Protopterus; species Protopterus annectens. The sequence continues at coordinate 718,000,561 of NC_056736.1, read as the reverse complement.
AAGATTTCAACGTGTTTTACTACTCTCACATGGAATAAACACTGCCTGAAGTCAGAAGACAAAACTCAAATTAACTTCATAAAAAAAAGGAAAAATTGTAGTGCTTTGGCATTTTACCTTCCAGGTTAAATCACAACTAAGCACTCAGTTTATACAATACCCACTCCACTATTCACCAAGGAAAAAAAAACGGAGATGGGGCAGAAAATTCCAGTAACCACACGCATTGAAATTCATATAGAATACAAAGTATTAAGAGAAAAAATAAATCTTGCTTCTCTGTACTAAAAATAAAAAAAACTTGCTTCAAAATCACCATACGTTTACTACAAAAAAAATGCATAGCAGCTATGCGTCTTGAAGTCTCATCATCCTAGTGGTTTGTCCCATATAATATAGTTCAACAACAATTAATATAATTAAAACATATTTCTCCCATGGACACTTACAACATTCAAGAGTTGCGACACCTTTCATATGCACTGACAAGTCTGTTAACCATTAATATTGGGTAGCATTGCCTTTGTATGGACAAATTCTGCAGCCCTTAAAAACAGTACTGGAGGTAAGGGAACTGTCATTAGCAGAAAGCCCGGAAAATGGGCAAGTCTGATAAAAAACAAGAGATTTTTAAAAAAAAAAACAGATGCGTGGTCTGCCAAAATGTTAAGGGGAACTGCATCAATTAAGGGGTACCACTACTTTCTCAAAATTCTAGTGATACTGGACAATTGGATGGGAAACCAGAAATTCATCCCTGGCTTGGCACCTACGTCTCATGTACACAGGTAACCTGTAAATGGTTCACCTCCCAGGCCCATGCTTACACTTATTAAAGGTATCAGAACTTGGAGATTTGGGATGCATGGCTAGGCTTAAAAAGTTGTGGCCATTAGCCTAGTAAACACCTATGACCTACAAAAGGAGCACATGTTGCTATAAAGTATACCTGTTGTTAGAAGTGACCATCTTAAAACTAGCCTAAAGCTTCCTGTGTGTGTGTATGGTAATATAATGAAACTCCTCCCAATGGGCGGTTTGTAGTTTTGAGTACCCACTGTTACATAATCCACTTGGAACATCAAAGGTAACTGCATTAAACACATTTTGAGTGGAGTCTACAAGCCCCAAGTAACTCACCACATGACAGGGATCATATGTATACGATGGCCATGGTACACATTTGTGGGCAACAAAAAGTGATACCAGCTGTTTGTATAGTACACTGCATAGGAAACAATCTGTATATAAACTGAAATTCAGATACTCTACTACAACAACTTATGGGGGTAAGATACCAAAGCCACTGGTCAAAATCTTGCACAGGTTACAATGTTACAGGATTCATATTCAGAGCCTACTGAGCCTATGAATTTGCCTCCAAAAAAAAACCTAGTATAAAAAAAAAAAATTAAAAAAAAAAAAATCCACCACCCATTCACTTATTCAAACTTTGCTTAAGGTGAGATATAGACTTCATATTCCTAATTCTCACAGGAAGTGAATTCCACCAACTACCAGCCCTAAAATGAAAATGATTTTGCTTTAAACTAGAATTGCAATTTCCAATAACAACCATAAGTTTATTATTCCTTGTAGCCACAGAACACTGTATTTTCGGAACATCCACACTTAACACCATAACTTTCTGAACTAAAACTTTTATAAATTGTGATCAAGTCCCTCCTGAATAATCTGTATTTAATTGAAAATCAGGGTAGTACCTTCAACTGACTGACAATGGATACCAAGCAAGAGGTTTAAGGGGTGAAAAGACCTTTGTATTCTCAAGTTCAGTTTCAGCCTTATTACACATACACAGAGACATATTATATTCGATAACGGGTCTTATCTTAAACTTCAATAGAACATTCTTATCCTTGCTTACAAATCACAAACAATTAATTTGAGAAAATAAGAAGTTATTGTGAATTGCGTCATTAATTGTAACGCTAAACTAAACCTTTGAGTCAATAAGACCCCTAAATCTCCAGTGCTAACCACACTCTATCACTTATGGAGAACATTTATTATTAATTTTGGGAAGAATAATGCCAAGTCTTTTCCAGATTAAATTCCATTTCATTAGTAATAGCCCAGATAAAGAGATCTTAGTTTTGTAATCTAATACGATCTTCCAATTCTGTAATAACCAAACCTTTGTGAACTGCAGATGCCATAAATATTCCAAATAAAACAGGACCCAAATAGATCCTTGAGGGACCCCAAAATTATTATTAATTATATAATAGCTTAGATGTAAAGCCATCATTAAAGAAATTTTACGGTATCAAAAGCTCTCACCATATCCATATAAATGGTGTCAATGGGTAACTTCTCATCCAAGGACTCCCAGTGATTGATGAAAATCAAATTCACCTGACAGGATCTTCCCAAAGCAAACCCATGTTGAAAGATATCTGCATTTATCTTTTATTCCAATATATATTCATCTATTACTCTCTCAAAACATTTTCCCAACAAGCAAGTTAAACATTACAAGTCTAAAGTTAGCAACAAAAGACAAATTCTACCTTTTAGCAATGGAATAAACTGTTGACTCCTTCCATAAATATGGAACAAAGCCAGTTTCTCAAGAACATTGGAATAGATATAAAACTAATAATTGAATGAATTATACTTATCAAAAAGTACCAATTTATTACACCAAAGCCAACAGCAGAGTTTTGAGTTAAACACTTCCTCACCTCCATTCATAAAAGCATCAGGGCACTGGTCATTATAACTAAGACATATGTTATTTTGTCACAATTCATTAGCTAAAGAACTTACATTTGTTACTAAATTATTCTATATTATAAAACAAGCTTCCCTTATGTAAATTTAAATATATACTGAAAAGACTGTCATTCAATGTATGGCAAGCTAAATTCTTCTCAAACTCTTGCCAGGCTTCCCTTAAAATTTTCTTAAAACTTGTAATCTCTTTGCACCTTTCTTTGGTACTCCTACTAGAACCTTTTCAAAACTTCCATCAACACAGTTTTCTACTTCTATTAGCCAATTATAATTCATAAGTCCACCAAGGGGTTTGGTGGCATTCTTCGTTTACAGATGCTTTTTGCGGCTTTTCCCGGTTAGGGGTCGCCACAGCAGATCACCTGTCCGCTCATGATTGGCAGTGGAGTTTCACAGTGTCGAGTTGCCAGCCCGGCGCCCAACCTTCCACAGAAGGCACACACCCACGCACTCACACCTAGGGCCAATTTAGAGTGTCCAGTACACCCGCAGCATGTCTTTGGGATGTGGGAGGAAACCGGAGCACCCGGAGGAAACGCACGCGACCACATGGAGGACATGCAGACTCCGCACAGAAGGCACCCCAGCAGAGGATCGAACCGGAGAACCTCTTGCTGTGAGGCGACAATGCTAACCACTGCACCACCGTGGCCGCCCCTTCGTTTACAGATAGTAATGGGACAAAACCATCAATTAAATTAAATAGCATAAAATTTCCTCCATCCAATTACTAATCAAGTCTTCCTTAAATTCTCACTTATCTACTTCATTTTTTGTATAATCGGTTCCATAAAATACCCTTTTATAAATTCCATTTCCCCACACGGAACAAGTCCGTCCTACACTATTATGATCAGAACCCAATAACCTTGTTCAATACTGCATTTTATAAAATTCTTCTCTAAATTAATCAATGCAATATCCAACAAATTATTTCCCTTAGTTGGGTATATACAGATTGTTGACAGACCAAGCACAACACTATTTTATTCCTCAGTATATTTGATGCATTAAAACCCCCAGCCACAAACTCACAACCTTTCTCAAAGTCAGGGAATAATTTTACTAAACTACTTGTTCTTACACGAAGTAATCTTTGGGGGGCCTATACAACAAGTACAACCTAACTGGTCAGTTATTAAACTTAACACTAACAGAAAAATTTCAACCCCCCCCCCATTATATACTTCGTAAAGTTATGGTACACCCTAGAACCTAGCATACAGAATACGGGATTTTTTTTTCCCAGAGAATCACGTTTATGTGATTAATAACTGAACCATACAGCTCTTACTTTCAAGTGGCAAAAATTATTCTCCTATTACACCTCTACAATTTCAGACCTGGGTAAAAGTTACTCTGAAGTCTTAAAGTTCTTAAGTTCCTTTATTTAAAAAAAAATAAGTAATATTCTGAACAATTTTTAGAGAGGACCATATTTCCAATAAAACTGGACTTAATACTTGACTATTATAAACCATTTATTCTCGGAGAGAGTTTTAGGACAGTTTTTTTCTTAAACTAATGGGAAATCCCCTAGCCACTTTGATAAGGGCCTGCCCAAACCTCCAAGCTGGAACACAAAAATATCAAAAAATTAATTTTTTCTCTGCTTCTTTACTACAATGTCCTTTTTATATCTAACAAACAAGGATTACTTTTCCCCACATCATTAACCCCTGCTACTATAACCTTAACATATGGGTTCCCTAAACTACACTACTTTAACTAAAAAAAAAACACATCTTGCAACCTCTCAAACAGATCACAACTATTTCCTTATTCTTCCCAGAAAACTAATTTCTGATCACTCAACACTCAATCATCTATAATTAATATTTTTTCTATTACCATCACTTTTAGGCTGATTTTTAAATTCCTTGCTCATGAACCTCTGCATTCAAAGCCACATATTCCATAGCCCTTCTGTTCTTTATTAATTCATATTCTTTGGGAGTTTTCTTCCATATCTTTGAGTCCTTTCTTTATCCCAATACTTCCCTTCCCAGACACTAAAATTGCCATCAGTCTTGTACACACACTGATGTGACACACAATCATTCATTACTAAATTCTCATTAACTGTTTTCTGCGTTAACACCATTACTTTCATTACAAATTAGCTGCTTTGATTCAAGTACATCGTCTCCTTTACTATCTAAACTAAACAGGAAGCAAAGTTTGAATCTCTGAATTTTAAGGTAGATTCACAATAAAGAGCAAATCAATGTACTGCTTGTAGAATAAGAGTGCATGTTGGCATATGTAAAAATAAATAAATAAATGTCAAGCATTTTTCCAAAGCCAAGTATCTGTTTAAGTGGAGTGCTCCAGGGACCTTTTTCAGCCATGACCTCCATCTGTGACAAAGTGAAAAGATAATGAAAGTAAAACCTTGGTCTTACTTACAGAATGCACACAGTTGGAAAACATCCAGTAAATTTTGAAGAACAGAAGACTTGGTTAAATTAGATTAAAAACATGTACAAAATTCGCACAATAAAAATACATAAATAAATGGACACAGATAAAGACAAATACATGGAATATACACAAGTCCTAAACTCAAGATGTCTGGACCTATACAACAAAATAGAACTTACACAAAATATCATAATATGTACATTCACACTATTTTCTCCAGGACATATAAAATGAATCCAAGTACAACACTTGAGCAGAACTACAAGTTCAAACACACTGCCTTACTGCTGTTTGGGTAGTAGTGCCCAGCTACACTCCTCTGGCAGTCTACTAAAAGCCAGACTCCTCCCCTACCTACATAAGCGTTACATGGACCAATCACAGGAGACTACAAACACAAAGACAGGCCCCTACCAGTTTTCTCCATGAGAGAAGGATCTCTTAGAAGACTGTTCCTTACTCAATCTCTTCAGCTGCTCCATTTTTCTCTTAGTATAATGTATTCTGCTGCTCAGCTTGGACTTTTTCTGACTGGGGAATTGTAGGTGCTTGTGATTTTACTTTGCCTGCAATATAAGGCTTATACGGTTTATTAGAAGCTTCATTTAAAAAATGTAATAGGAAAACTTGCGGATTTTGCAATTTGCCTTTGAGGTTACTGAGGTGACGGAGCAGGTTTACAGCATTTAAATGCCATTTTTCATTTAAAAATCACAATTTTCTCACCATTTGTATGTTAAACATTTTTGACAGGAATTTTTTATAAGTTTACTCTTCGTTTCTTCTCAAAGGCCGTTTTATGCCGTCTCTAAAAATTTGGAGTTGAAACTAGCTTTCCTGGTTAAAGCTGGGGGTACTTTCGTGACATTTACTTTGGGCTTTGTACTGTGTTGCTGAAACTGCTGTCTTCAGATCATCATCCCTACAGATAAAGACTTCTGATTGCTATTTAGAGGGAGAATAGTGGGATTTGCCTATTTTTTCTTTTTTTTTTTACTCAGCTGACCATGTAGCCATTATTTGACAGGAAGGTTTTGTCTATCTTGACAGACTTAGAAATGGTGACACCCCCCCCCCCCAATCTACCCTTTCTATACCTAAAAAACATGGATATGAATCAATAAATATGCCTCAGTCTACAGCTTGCGACTTTGCATTAGCCTTGGGCAGACCATCAAACTACTCGCCTTCCTTTCCTCGCCAGGTCCCCTTTTGAGTGTTATTATTACAACTGTGTGTACCATGCAGGTTAGACACATCCTCTATGGGTGTACTATTTGCTTGGTTTAGGTATAGGAGATCCAAACTCTTTATGGACACTTTACTTCCCTTGCACTTAATCTGTTGCCAGTGTTGGTGTCCCCCACACCCCCTGGGATTGTACCACTGGCATAATGCATGCAAAGAGAGAGAGAAGATGTACCATGCTGCAGAGAAACTGTTTAAGACTGTTTTCACCCGAGTTGGTGACTATGGCTAGAGCCATTACTCAAGGCCATTGATTACAAGCTGCAAATGTGGGTTATAACTAAATTTATTAATCCCACCCCTGTTCAACTACCCAAGGATCCTGATTTTGAAAGGGCTCTGGAATCTGAGGTTTTAGAAGGTCTCAGTCTGAGCAGTTAAAATTTCCTCTGTGGATGAAGAGTTTCAGAAATTGCTCAGTCACCTCAGCAACCCCAAAGGTATTCTTCTTCCTGAATGCTGGCTAGATTTAGGGCGGCATTCAAATGGAAGCAATCTTCAGCTGCCCCCAAGATCAGCAAGGTATAGGAGCTTTTGGGGAACGAAGCCCTAATACTGGCAACCTTCCCTCCATCTTTGCCAGTATTGGAAGTTGCTTTCACTACTGAAAGGGGTCTCGTCCTAAAAAACATTTAAGAAATTCAGGTGTACACAGCCATGATATGCCTCCAAGCTCCCAGCTTCTGTGTCCGCAGAGACCTTAAACAATAAAAAGATGTCTTCATCAAATGTAGCCCCTCAAGATAATCCAGGCAAGTGTCTAGAATTTCAAGGAAGAAGCTGACGCAGCCCCAGCATGGTAGCTTTTAAGGTGTTTAATTACCAATGTTTTATATGGAAGTTTGCGTTGAGGTGCATTTATAGATGAGTTTGCTGCATTATTACCTGCAGAGTAGAGAGAAAAAAAAAAGTGTGTGTGAAGAGATTTGTGAAACAATGGAAACAGTGCCTAAACATGATAAAAAGAGTGCATTGGATGGGGATGATACGGCTTGCAGAAATGCAGCTACGTCTATTATGGTAGACCGCTATGCTTGGTTGCACAACCAGAACTTTTCTGACGAGTTAAAAAATGAGATTTTAAATGCTCCTCGATGCGGATTGTGTACTTGGTACAGCAGCTAATCCGATTCAACACTGGGATGACAGAGGCAAACTGATGTAAGGGGTGTCTAAAAATGTTATATTCAAAGTTTTCCTCCAATAAAGCAAGATAATTTTCGGCAGCCTGACAAACGGAAGTCCCAAAACACAAGTCACCAAAAAGAAAAGGTAGAATGAGAACGCCACCAAACCCAAGAGGAGTTTCTTTCCCAAAGGATAACCTCCCTTCCCAACATACAACTATGCCAAGGCATGGCAATCACTTTGAAGTTCTTCTTCAGGTTCCCCATTGTGAAAGATGCTCTCAAACAAGGTGGTCTGGCAGCCAGTTTCCAAAAAAATGTGTGCTCAACATTCATGGCAAAGGTTACAGGTGGCAGTGGAAGGAACATCGCCTCCATTCAGGGGAGGGTTCCCCCTCATCCACCAAAACAGACTTTACATTCTCGGGCATATGCTGGACACAGAGGTCATAATGGCAGCCCCTCTCTGACAGAGAGAGAGAGAGAGAGAGAAAGTACAGTCGTACAAGTAAAAGTTACCGTACCAGTATATGTTCAAATGATCACTGGTGCAGTAGCCTTAGTTATATGGGTTACATCCCGTCAACGATGCAACAGTTGAATAAACACAAAACAAAAAATAAACTTGTAATCAAAAACAAAGATAGGCAGCAAGCGGTAGAATTCCAACCAGTTTATTGTTAGCACTTTCATTCAGGAAATACATGAACTTCTTCAGACAAAGAAACCCCAAGAGTCCTCAGTTAAAACTGTCAATTATGAGATAATTATAAAACCAATTAACATAACTCGAGAAATTTAAAGAGCCAGTGTTATACAAGGTAAAATGTATATGTAAATAAATATAAATGCTTTTTTTAAAAAATCAGCAACAATTTTAAAATCACAGCACATGCAACAGCTGGCCAGCTTCCAAAGCTTCAGGGCACATTCCACACACCAAAACTGTAAGGCAGCATGAGCTGAACTGACATAGGTACGTTTGGGCACAAAGAACTTCACAGCTGAACCCCTGAAAAGCCAAGCCTAAGAACAAAACAAAATATCCACACCCTGGCACAAAAAAACACACCAAAAACAGGGGGGGGGGTGGAGCAGTGATCATTCCAACATCTACTGTTACAGTAGGTTTTACTTAAGCAACTATATTATATTCAGCATATTGATCACTGCTGCAGTAACCTTAGCCATTTGGGTACATTACCTTAGCTAAATACATACATAAACTGTGGTGGTGGCGCTGCGGTAGCGTTGTCGCCTCACAGTATGACGTTGTCCTGTTCGATTCTCAGTTAAAGTGTCTTCTGTGTTGAGACATGCGTGAATGGGCGTACCTTCGTTGAAGGTTGTGCGTCAGAGCCGGCAACTCGGTACGTAAAAATCTACTGCCAATCATTAGCGGACCGGAGTTCCGCTGTGGCGACCCCTAACCGGGAAAAGCAGAAAGATACAACACCCTTAGCTAAATACATTTAGGAGGTAGAAGAAGAATCCAGGGGTCCTTGGAGACAGGTCCTAGCAAAGTTTGATCTGGACCTACAAAAGGACTCAAGCTTACAGTGTTTTGTAAAAGTATTGCAAAGGACCAAGAAACGGCTTCTAGAATACTTCTGGACTCTAACCTATTCCAAAAGCTATAGATGAAGCCAAGACCCTGGCAGTGTGGGCCTTGACCCTGTGTGGAATAGTTTTATGGAGAGTATAATAAAAGATAAAAGCCTTATACAACCATTTGCACAGGCTGTCCCTTCTTACCTTTACAAGAAAAGTACAGTTGTGTCCACTTACCATAAATGTAGATGTTAGAGTTTATTCACTGTTGCAGTCCTAACATATGGGTTTATCTGGCTCCCAGTAGCCCTCAGTCAGCCCGAATACCAAAGTCCTTGGTATATGACATCGGCTGTAAACTGATCTCAGAACGTCGGGTATAAAGGGAGGCGGTCGATGCCATTTCCTCAGTTTCTTGCCTTAACTGTCAGGAGCCCCCAAAAGAAGGCTAAACCAGGAAGGAGACGCCCTGGAAAATGCCATCCAAAAATAACATATCTAGTCTGTGCCTTAGGAAAAAGGGGGAAATGGAGGGTGGGAAACCAGGACTGCAACACTGAATACATTCAAACATCTACATTTATGGTAAGTGTACACAACTGTACTATGTTCTTCGTGTTTCACCGTTGCAGTCCTAACATATGGGTAGATTCCCAAAGCCCAGGAACAAAAAACAAAAGGGGGGAGGAAGAATCACAGACTAAGGGTTGGTAAGGAGGCCTTGCAAAACTGCAGAGGCAAAACCAGCCCTGGATTTAGAAAACAAAGGTAGGTTGTAATGCTTTGTGAACGTATGGACAGAAGACCAAGTAGATGCTTCTAGAATGTCCTTGGTAGGCACACCTCTCAAAAAAGCTGCAGAAGTACAGGCTGCTCTTGTAGAATGCGTCTTAATACCCTGAAGGGGAACCTTCCCCATGCTGTAGGTAACAAAACTGAATACAATGAGCAATCCATTTGGAGATGGTTCGTTTCAAAATAGCTTTACCCTGAGCCCCAGGAGCAAAACTAACCAACTGCTCAGATTTCCGAAAGGGCTTAGACCTATTTAAGTAAAATCTCAACCGTCTGTGCATATCAAGAGAGTGCAGAATCCTTTCCCCTTTATTCTGGGGGTTATTGAAAAAAAGTAGGCAGATGAATGCCAAGGTGGTTTCCAGTCTGACCCTTAACCAAAGGAGGGATTAGTTCTCAAAGAAACCCGGTCTATGAAAAATAATAATGAAAGGTTCTACTGCCATTAAGGCTTGCAGCTCTGAAATCCTTCTGGCGGAAGGAATAGCCAAAAGAAAGGCGGTCTTCCATGAAAGAATCTAAATCTGCAGAGGCAGCAGACTCAAAAGGAGGAAGAGTAAGCTTCTCTAGGACAAAATTAAGATCCCAAGCAGGAGTAGGAGCTCTTCTGGGAGGTCTAAGATTGCTAGCTCCCCTCAGGAACTCCTTCATCAAAGGGTGAGAAAAAATTGGTTGCTCAAAAGAACAATGAGCAGAAATTGCTGAAGCATGAATCTTAATTGAAGAAAAGGAAAGTCCACCATCAAGCAAACCTGATAGATAACCAAGAATGAGGGAAAGAGAAGGTTGAGAAGACTTCTCATTTAGCCTGCATCCAAGAGCAAAATCTCCATTTATCTGCATAGGATTTCCTGGTGCTAGGCCTCATGAAGAACTTCAACCACCTGCTGGGAAAGATTTAATGCATTAGCCAGGCAGCTAAATGCAGAGTTTGAAGAGGAGGATGAAGAAACTTTCCCCCTTCTTGAACCAACACATTTGGTACCAGGGGAAAATGCCAAGGCTGAACTTTGGAAAGGCTGTTAAGGGGATATCAATGCTGCCTGGCCCAATCTGGTGCTATCAAAATAGCCTTTGGTTTTTCGTCCCTTATCTTTAGCAGCACTATGGGAAGAAGAGGCAGGGGGGGGGGGGCATACACAGAGTTGTGTCCATGGGAAGGACAAAGCGTCCACTCTCCATGCTTTGTTGTGAAACTCCCTGGTGCAGAAGGTTGGAAGGAGATGACTGGTGTGAGAGGAGAAAAGAAGATCCACCTGAGGAGTGCCCCAATGCAGAGTGATGCGATGGAAAATTATCTTGTTCAGTTGCCACTCGTGAGGATCCAGAACATGTCTGCTCAATTGATCCGCCAAGGAGTTTAGCCTCCGTGGAAGATACTGGGCTATGAGATGTATGCCCATGGAATCTGCGAAGGACCATAGTCTCATGCTATGTCTGCACAAAGGGTAAGAGTGAGCCCCCCCTGCTTGTTGATGTACCACATGACTGTGGTGTTGTCTGTCCTGATCAGAAGAGTCCCAGGGTAGAGTAGGTCCTTGAAAGCCAGCATGGCCTGCTGCACTGCCATCAATTCTTTTAAGTTTATGTGCAGATGAATATGTTGGGTGCTCCAAATCCCCTGTATGTCCCTGCCTTCCAGATGTGCCCCCCATGCATAATCTAAGGAGTCTGTGGTGAGAGTCTGGCTGGCAGGTGGTGGGCGGAAAGGCAGACCCTTGTTCTGAGAACAGGCTGTCGCCCACCAGAGAGACTCCATTTGTAGACAGGTAATAAAGGGAAGAATCAAGTCCAAGTCCTGCGTGTGTTGACACCAAAGGTTCTTGAGGTACCACTGAAGTTCTCACATGCAGCCTTGCACATGGGATCATCAGGATACATGAAGCCATGAACCCCAGTGCTTGCAGGAATTGCCAAGTTCTTGAAATAAGTCGACAGATCTTGTTGTTTGCCTTGAGGAATACCATCTGGGTGACTGTATTCAGACTCACTCCCAGGAATACAATCGCCCTTGTAAGAACCAACTTTGACTTCTTTTCGTTGAGAGAGTAACCCAAAGAAGTGAGAATGTTCTTCACGAAGTCCAAATTCTTTAACTGTTCTGGGGAGTTGTTCCTCTGCCTGCAAAAAGCAATGGCTGGCACCAGGTACTGTGTGAAAACTCTCGGAGCAGTAGATAAGCCAAAGGGCAGTGCAGAGAATTGGAAGTGTTGCGCCCCAGCCATGAAAAGAAACAGCCTGCAACTTTCTTTTATTGGGATGTGCAGATAAGCCTCCTTGAGATCCAAAGTTACCAGCCATGAATCCTTGTCCAACATTGGCAGTAACTGTTGAAAAATGAGCATCATGAATTTGGGAATCACCAGAAAAGTGTTTAGAATAGACAGATCCAGAATAGGGTGCCAGGTGCTCCCTTTTTTGGGTACCCGAAAAAAGTCTGGAATAAAAACCTAGGCCTGCCTGATTTGCAGGAACTGGCTCTATAGCACCCATAGTCAGAAGAGAAGAAATTTGATTATCTAACCTCTGCCCTGAGAGTTCTGGTTATGTCTGGGTAACCTTGTAGAACGAGGAGGAAGGTGTGAAAATAAAACTTGTAACCTTGGTTTACTATGTTGAGCACCCATTTGTCGCCTGTGATGGTTGACCATACCCCTGCAAACCTAGCTAACCTTCCCCTCAAAGGAAACCCTGGGCCCACAGAGGTAGGCACAAGAAGGCTGGAGTCATTGAGAATTCTTGCTTTGGGAAGCTGGCTTAGAACTCCCCGATTTAGCAGAAGGATGCCATTGTTTAGCCTTTGAGCCCTATGGAAGATCTGAAACCCCTAGGCCTAGAGCGACCCTGCTTGCCAGGATCAGGGAAAGACCAATTCTTAGAAGAATAATGCCTACAAAACAGAGCCTGAACCTAAAGGAAATCTTTACAGCTTGCATAGATTTTGCCTTATTCTCCAACTTTCAGTACCTCCTCAGCCTTGTTACCAAAAAAGTAGTCTTTGTGCAAAGGAACATCCAGCAATTTAGATTTTACAGGTTCAGAAAGAGGCTGCTCCCTAAGCCAAGCATGCCTTCTAATAACAGAACCAGTGGCTGCTGCTCTGCAGGAAGCCTCCAAGGTGTCAAAACCACAATAAAGAGAATGCTTATTAACCAGAGTGGCAGAATTTAGTAAGTCTCGTAAGTCTTTGTTCTGTGACATGGAAGGAATATCCCCAAGTTTAGCCTTAATAGCCTCCAAAGTATGCTGCTGATACTTAAGCATGTGAAAGACAATTCACAGATCTAATGGCAAGAGTTGCAGAGGTACAGACCTTTTTACCCCACCTGTCCAAGGCCCTAGACTCCTTATCAGAAGGTACAAGGTTTTTAGCAATAGTAGCCTTAACACCCTTGGAACCTTGGGAAATAATCTCAGGATCAGCAGTAGGATTTCTAAAAGGAAATTGATGAGAATCGGGAACCCTACAATACCCATCAGGTTTTCTGGGAGCAGGAGGAACAGAATTAGGAGTTAAAGAATTTTCCATGAAAACATAGGTTCATAGATTAGTACTAGACTAACTGCCCTTGCGAGCCATTTAAGTCTAGCCAATTATCTTTTGTGAGACTCAAACCCTGCACCTTGTGTTTGTAAGGTAAACACCTTAGCCATTAGGCCACCCTCCCAACCTCATTATCCACAACTTCCGAAACAGGAGGTATAGCCAGAGGTTTATGCTGTGGCAAATCCAAAAATTCCCAGATCCCCTTCTTAGACTGAGGAAAATCCTGACTTTCCCATTTAAAGTGCTCCCGAAGAGTATTCTAAGTATCCCCAAAGGAAAAATCTTCTGGAGGGGAGGCAGAAGTGATAGAGTCCTCAGCATCAGAATCATCAAAGCCAGAAAAAAGCTGAAAATTTCCTTCTTCACCAGCAGAAATATTGGAGACCTCAGAATATGATTCAGACAAAACATCAGGAGACAATTCCCTAGCCCTCTTGGAAGGGGGGGGGGGGGGTGAGAGCCCTTAATAAGGGAAAGATCACCAGCCATCTTTACCAACTGGGATGAAGGCACAGGAAGGGAGGCAGACACCTGCCGGTGGGTAGATTTGCGACTGAAAGGTTTGCTAGTAATCCGGAGGGACTCGTGAGGCCTAGCAACTGCAGAAGTCTGAGCTAAGGTAGTCGGTCAAAAGCCTGTGCCTGCATAGCGGCTCTGGACCCATCTGAGGCAGACAGGCAGAGGGTCTGAAGACAAAATAGCAGCCTGCGGCATGGAGGACTCAGTAAAGGTCGCGGCTGAAAATCTGCAGACTGTAGAGGCTGCGAAAGTGCCTCACTAGCTACTACTGGGCCGATGACCAAATTTCACTGGCGCGTCGTCAGCAGCTTTAACCCTAGGCCTGTCGCATTCCTTGTCCTTGCGTTTCCTAGGTATATCCGAAGTCGGGAGACCAGAAGATGCCATACCGACCAACTTAGGCCAGACTTCGAAATGCTTATATAAGATCTTACCTCTATGGCATATGGTATGCGGGTTGAAGGAAGCACAAAGATCCACAGTTAGGGACGTCGTGCTCAAGGCCCAAATAAGTTAAACAATAGGAATGAAAATCACGGTGCAGAATCTGTTTTCCGGAAGCAAGACAGTTATTAACTTTATCGGACATTCGTTAAAGCAAGAAAAGAGAGTCCCCAACGGGGTACTTATCTGAAGGCATCTTCAACTTGGTAGTCGGAATGTAGAAAGAAGGTAAACCACCGACCGGCACTAGTGTGAATTGCATCTGCTTCGGGCTCTGCGACAAGAAAGACTAAGGAAATGGTGTCGGCCGCCTCCCTTTATACCTAATGTTTTGACATCAGTTTATAAGAGACGTCGTATACCGAGGACTCTGGTATTCGGGCCGACTGAGGGCTACCGGGAGCCGGATAACCCATATGTTAGGACTGCAGCAGTGAAACACGAAGAACATTGAACAATTAATCCAAAGATCTGAAAGATTTAGCTCTGCAGAGACAGTACCAATGTTGTCTGTGGGCATCCTCATTTTTAGATTCAGGAAAGAAAACAGATATGTATAAGTAATGGCTTAAAGTAAACTCAGCTACCACTAAGTATAAAAGGAGGATCAGTTCTCAAACCCCGTCCCTATGGAAAAATGAGACTGGGTTTGACTCACCGCAAGAACTTGCAACTCGTATGCCCTTCTTGCAGATGTCCATGAAATCAGTAACTTTTTCCCATGTTAAGAACCTTGAGTCAGCCAGATTAGCTGGTTCAAATGGAACAAGCGTTAACTTCTGACAGTACCAACCTACCACACACCCCTGTTTTTTTTATGGGGGGTGTACATAGTTTAGTGTCTAGGTTACCATGGAGAACTGCTCCTCAACCTTTACTGTTTTTGTGTGGGGTGTGTACTGAAACAGGAGCTGTTCACACAAAGCTTGCGTTTCCTACTGGAGCCTAGAAAACTGAAAGAATCCCATCTATGAGTTTGTAAGGTAGTCCCTGTACTGCCAGGTGATTGGCCCATTACACCTACAGACAGGCAGAGAGAAGGACTCCGAGCTTTAACAAACTGCCACACAAGTGTAGTGGGGCACTAACACTCGAATGCCACTTACGCTGCGTGTTCTACAAACATCTATTACAGGTAAGTAGGAATGCCAGTTAGCTGC
This sequence comes from Protopterus annectens, assembly GCF_019279795.1. Classification (NCBI taxonomy): domain Eukaryota; kingdom Metazoa; phylum Chordata; order Ceratodontiformes; family Protopteridae; genus Protopterus; species Protopterus annectens. The sequence continues at coordinate 717,984,986 of NC_056736.1, read as the reverse complement.
GTGTTCTAGAAACATGCGTTACAGACAAGTAGGAATGCCAGTTACGCTGCGTGTTCTAGAAACATCTATTACAAGTAGGAATGCCAGTTACGCTGCATGTTCTAGAAACATGCGTTACAGACAAGTAGGAATGCCAGTTACGCTGCATGTTCTATAAATATGTTACAGGTAAGTAGGAATGCCAGTTACGCTGCGTGTTCTAGAAACATGTGTTACAGGTAAGTAGGAATGCCAGTTACACTGCGTGTTCTACAAACATCTGTTACGTGTAAGTAGGACTAATGCAACTGCACGTACTGTTCAATTTCAAGATTTCCTTTCTTCTCATAGGAATGATGTCTACCACACATTTATATGGTGTGCGGTGAAATGTTCTAGGTAGCAGATTGTGAAAGGAAAAAAATGTTCTCTGTTGTCAAAAAGAAAGATGTTCTTACTAGAGATGCAACACAGTGTAAGTGAACAACGGGAGAAGAAATATGTTCTAAAGTAAATTTGTTGGCAAGTGAAGTTAGTGATTTAATTTATAATTTGTAGATTAAGGTTCTAAGCTAAAGGGCTTTTTCATCTTCAACAGGGAGACCATTTGAATTTTGCAGAAGTGAGGCAACTGGTGTTCCCTTTCATGGGACAGGGACAAAGAGACATGAAGTGATGTGCTTTGTTTATGGTCATTAGAAGAGGGTTTTCAATTATAAGACAAAATGGAAAAATGGAAAGCAAATATACAGAAACATGCGACTTTTCTACTAAACAAAAAATGCAGTAGGGGCTGGTGAATATGAATACATCTTATGCAATAAGACAGGAAACTGAAAACTACAATCTCCCATCAAAGTCTATGTTTCCGGTAGCAGCAGTAGAGATACCACGGTAGTCACTGATGCAACCAGGAAGTTGTTGGTCAGCCTGCTGACAGCTGAGCAGTACACTAAGGAAACAAAATAAACTTTCAGAAAGGCAGATCTCCTCACATCATATGGCAAAAGAAAACTCTTCCAAGACTTTAGTTTGGAAAACAAGTCTGTACACATTTGCTACATGCAAAAAAATGTTTCCCTTGACCAAAATTATCAGAAAATACACAAGATGATCAGTTAATTGGCTTTTAAGAATGCATATACACAATCTGTATCTATAAATACATATACACACACACATATATACATAAATATATATATATACACATATATATACATATATATATATGTATATATATATATATATATATATATATATACATATATATATATACACACACATACACACACAAATATATATACACATACACATACACTGTGTACACATGTATATATGCATGTGTTTATGTATTTATATAGTGAACTTGGTCAACACTATCTTTGGTCATCTGTTTAGCAATAAAAATCTGCTTGACTAAACAGAGGACAGTTGTGCAAAAATCACACAATCCTCAGAGTAGGGAAATTTGTCCTTTTCCCAAGATTGTGTGATCTTGGAGTTAGTATACATAATTAAGGAGGGGGTGTGGGGGCACAGCCCCCACATGGGGGGTGCAGAGAGGTTGTCCCCCACTGCAGAATCATTATTTCTTTTTATAGGTTTTGTATGCTCAGAGACTGCCGATCAGCATATGTGTTGGTAAGTGTGTCAGCATTTGCAAAGTCAGTCTTTTGTTGCAAATATTAATCCACAAAACCAAAATTTGGTATGCATCAACTACAGTACGTGGATTAGACTGCCAAGCTCTGTGCTACAGGTTGATAAAGCCCTCCATGTACTACAGAATCCAGCAAGAGAGAGTGAAAGTAAACAAATGGTGAGGGGCATGGTTGCCTAACTTAGTGCTCGATCAGTTTTTAGTGGAGATGTACAAAAACGCACCAGGAATACTGGGTCAATGGCATGCAAGGACTGCACGAAATGCCTTGTGCTGCAGCCAGGGAGAAGTCTGTATGTGCAGGACACCACAAAGACACGGCACTGCAATGGAGGAGCTCATAATATGGCAACTCATTGCGCAATGACTGTCAGCTTTTTTCCTGTTTACAGCCCCAAGACGATGACAGCAGTGAAAGGAAAACCACTGGTACACAGCCAATGGGGATAAAATAAGTAAAAAACAAACTGTCTTAAAAAGAAATATGAAAAGGGATCACGGACAAAAAAAAAAAAATTAATGGTGAAATGATATCAAGTGAAAGAAAGCTTTTCTGAAACAACTGCTGCTATAAGCGGTCAGTGGCACTACAGAAGAAGGGAAGGGGGCAAGTACACCCATTAATATGGGCTCACAGGGTAACTCCTACATTTAACGCAGTCAGTCCCAGGCAGATGCCCGGGAAAAGATTGGGGTCAACCTGCCCTGACAAGAGGTTCTTGTGCTTTACAGAATGCTCCTGAAGATTTGCACTCCTTCCCTTCAAATTATTACACCAATAGTTTTAGATGTGCTTTTACTAGAGTTCTGTTACTTTTTGTTTTATAAAGTAGAACTACCAGGACATTGTATAGTACACCCCAAATTCTGGCCATGAAACTCATCTGTAACTAACAGTATACAGAGTAATTTGAACAAGTTTTAGCAATTTGCTCTTGGATCGCCCATAAGAAAGCTTATAGTGGTTACTAGCCTTTTTGGGCTGCAAAACATTTTTTTTTAAACTATGTAGTATTCCAGAAATTGTAATCTCAAACACCCATATGAAAAACTGAAGCTAAATAAAGTATATCCAATTTAAAAAATATATGCAATTTCAAACTAGAATGCCTTAATCATTTGTGAAACTCCCTTCATGTGCCTGGTTAATTTCTCAGTCTGAAATGTTTATGAAATATTCTCAAATCAGTACCGCAGCTCAAACATCTCCCCAAATTCAGAACCCACCCACACAAACTAATACAAAGCAGACGAGGACAATTAAATTTAGCAACAATCAACCTTAAGCAGTAAAAGTAAAAATATCATTAGGATATTAACGAGCTACATACAAGTAAACAAACATCCATTTAACAGGCATAATATTACAAGGATGAAGAGCATGAATGCTAAATAACACTGCAGATCTCAAGATAGACACATTTACTTGCATGGAAACTGTGGTGATGTAAATATTTTAAGTACACCCATACAAGGTTTCTTTTATGAAAGCCAAATACCACAGACAACTGCAGCTTTGCAAGTTGTGATAAGCATCTGACAGAACTCTCCTGCAGTTACCACTACGTAAACTGAAACATACACAAGCACATTATTGTAAAACAAAGAAGAAAAAAAGTGTCCAGTCACGAGGCGCAGTTCTGTAAACACAACTACCTTTGTCGTTAGCTATTTAAGCAAATGCAAGTAAAAGAACAACCTGTCTTCAAGCAAATATAATCAGTAATAAAGGATATTCCATTTATTTGTTAACTGTGTAAAAGAATTGGTTATTTTTTAATCCTTTTCATTCACAGCCCAGGACATAAGGGCAGACATTGCACACAACCAGCATGTCAGCAGGGTGAGATGAAACCAAGTACCTGGGAAAAACCCAGGCAGAACACATGGGGAACACAAATTCCACAAAGGTCACCAGAGGTCAACACTAAACTGACCCACGAAAATGTGAGGAAAACCAGATACACAATCTTAAAATCTTTGAATTAAATAATTCTCCAAATGCAAAAAGTAGACCTCAGATAAAGTCAAGTGAAGGGCCTCCTCCCCTAACAAAAGCTGTGATCTGAATCTGAAGCACAGAGAGCCATGTGCTGCATCTCACCTTGGGTCGCTTCCACTGGATTCCAGACAATCTTGCGGTTGACTTATAATACAGTGACTCATCTGTGGGTGGGAAGAGTGGATCCTCAAAAAGCACCTTCTGCCTTTGGCACTCTTTCTTCAGAGAATAATAATTTTGGTTTTCAAACAACTTCATCCTTCAGGAGTGACAGATCTAGGCAAATAAGAAAATAATTACATCTGTACTCTGCACACAATCAGCTTTAACACTTCCTTTATTCATAGACTGGGCCTACAAATGTGGTCAATCATCAACAAACTCTAACAAAATATTGACAATCCACCATCTTTTGGTGGGATTACAAATATGGAGTAAATGTTACTATAACCTGTTCTATGGTTATTCATAACTAAACCATTAGTGTTCCAAATATCAACATGCATGTGCTAAAATTGTTTGTAAAGGGACCCACCTAAAGCAGGCATACTATCACACGGGCAAGTAGCAAAGAGACAACTAAAAAGGGAAACCCACTAAAAAATCAAGAACAGTCCAAAAAGTCAGACAATACTGGTCTCCCTCTATTCATTTTCCCACTTAAATCATCTCATCAGGCTGATTTCATTCTTAACATGGAAGACTACTCCAAAACCATCCTAGCAGAGAGTAAAAAACTTATTGGCGAGTCAACCCCTACCTCATTTTCCACAAGGACATGGTTTCTATGAGAACTAATCCCTTTATACCAAAATTGATCACAAGAGTTTACCTTCAGCCAGTCTATTAAAATTTCCAACTTTTTTTCCAGACCCCCAAAAACAAACTGTATGAAGATTTTTTTCAACCATATCTGCAGGCAGCTCAGATACTTCCTACATAAAACTCAAGCCTTCAGGAAATCTAATCAGCCGTTTATCTCCTATGAAGGAATAAAAGACAAACCAATGTTAAAGCAGGCTACTTCTAACCTGCTGTCTCATGCTAGTTCTTAACATTCTCACAGTAATAAGCCACTACCAGGCAGGGCTAGGGCCCATCCCACAAGGGCCTTAGCTTCTTTGGTGGCTCCTTTACTGCCTGTTAGTGACTGCATTTTCTCTAAGGTGCAGTGACCTCTCAAGTGAGAAAAAGTAAGGGGGCTATGAGGGTGTGACAAGCTCTGCCTGCAGAAATTGCTTTTGTAATGTTTTTGTTTCATTTGCTTGCAACTTAACAAGCTAGAGTATACAAGTGTGTCTCTGAGCTGCTAGTTATGAGCAACTGAAAACTAAAATAACGCAAAACAAGTAACTGTTTATTACATACTTTCATCCCACACAGACTTCACAAAAGCCACAGCATGATTAAACCTTGCGTAAGATTAATTAATCATAGTCATGTGAATGAATCAGCTGACAAATATACAAGCTACCAAAACACATTAACAAATGGATTAATATAATACCACTACTCCCATTAGAAACATTTACACTGTACACACATTTACTTTTAATACTTGGGATTAATTTTTTTAAAACATGTTCAAATAAGATCTAGTTATAGTGTCAATGGATGTTGCTATTTTTTTATTCATGGTACAGTACTGGTTTGTCTTTTTAGCACAGAAACTCGTTTTTGCCATTTCTGCTCTTGGAGTGATGAGCAATTACCCAGCAATTATGATATAAGCGCATACATTTTGAGGAGCTGTAATTGATCCTTCAATACCCCAAAAGTACTACCAGTTCAAAAGCCAATATTTACGGTACTTTATACAAAATATTAAAAATATATACACTTGCCTTGAGAGAAAGCGGGTAGATGAGGAAAAGTAGGTTGTTTAGCAGGAATGTAGACATACGTGGACAACAACCTACAATAATATGTCTAGCACTTGACAATTAATTCCTCAGTTTATCCACTGAAAAAGGGGTATGCAGAACAGTGTTCTGACAATTAACAGAATGCAAGCACCTTGCGTTCTATGCACTGAAAATATCAGAGAGAAACTACTGCCCTAGGTTTACATATTTACTAACATTATCCCATTAATTGAGGTCAGCATACATGTAATACAGTAGAATGTTGCTGTTATAATGCAGCTGCACATTTTATAAAGTTGTCCAGCATATACTAGATACATACCCACACATAGAAAGCAAAACAGAATACTTCTACTTCTAACAACTTCTCCTGTATGCAAAACGAAAAATTCTGCAGTCCTAAAAGGCAACAAAAAACATAAAATTGGTCAGGTAGCACTGAAGTCAGGTCTGGGAAAGTGCCTGACCAGATAAGGGACTGTAAGATAGGAAAAGTACAGTTGTGTACACTTACCATAAATATAGATGTTCAAGTGTATTCACTGTTGCAGTCATCACATTTGGGTTATTTGCTTGCAGTAGCCCTCAGTTGGCCTGATTAACAAAGTCTTGGGTCCTGTGTTGGTTGCTGTCTCTTCTTCCGTGACGTCAGGTCGTCAGGGGTATAAAACATGGAGCCGACGCCAATACATCAGTTTTTCTTGCCCCAGATGTCAGGTGCCCCCCTAATGGGAAGCAATTAAATCTATAAATATACAAGGTTATACCTCCAACAAAAAGCAAATACACCAAAAAGCTTTTAAGCATAGTAAAGGAGAGAAGAGGTATAGTCAAAAGTCAAGGGCTGGAGGGAGGGTAACCAGGACTGCAACAGTGAATACACTCGAACATCTACATTTATGGTAAGTGTACACAAACTGTACTATGTCCTTCATGTTTCACTGTTGCAATCATCACATTTGGGTAGATTCCCAAAGCTAAGGATGGGAGGAGGAATTTAGATAGCGTTAGGACCAGCTATAAGGCCCTGCAAGACTGCAGTGGCAAAGCTAGCTCTGGATTTAGAGAAAACTGGCAAATGGTAATGCTTGGTAAAAGTATGTACAGAACTCCAGGTAGCAGCTTCTAGGATGTCCGGGGTAGGTACGCCTCTGAGAAAGGCTGTAGAGATAGATGCAGCCCTGGTTGAATGGGGTCTGATCCCCTGTGGGATAGGTTTTCCATGGTGCTTATAGCAGAAATTAATGCAATGGCCTATCCATTTAGAAATGGTTTGCTTTGAAATTGCCTTTCCCGCTGTCCCTGCAGCAAATGCCACCAGCAGTTGTTCCGATTTCCTTCGAGGTTTACTCCTGTCCAAGTAGAATCTAAGTTGTCTGTGCACATCTAAGGAGTGCAATATCCGTTCCCCTTTGTTCTGTGGATTAGGAAAGAAGGTTGGCAAATTAATGGACTGATTAAGGGCCACAGTGGATACCACCTTGGGCATGAAAGAGGGATTGGTCCTGAGGGACACCATGTCCGCATGAAGAGGATGAAAGGCTCCACTGCCATAAGGGCCTGTAATTCAGATACCCTTCTTGCTGAAGTGATTGCCAAAAGGAAAGCTGTTTTCCAAGAAATTAATTTTAAATCTGCAGTAGCAGCTGGCTCGAGAGGAGAAGGGTGAGTTTCTCCAATACAAAGTTAAGGTCCCAGGCTGGAGTTGGAGCTCTCCTGGGTGGTCCTAAATTTTTGGCCCCTCTAAGGAACTGCTTGAGCAGTGGATGGGAGAAGAGGGGAGGTTCTGTGTTATAATGAGCTGAAATGGCTGAGGCGTGAATTTTTATTGAGGAAAAAACAGACCCTTGTGAAGCATCTCAATTAAGTATTGTAAAATCTGAGGTAAATTGGGCACTGCTGTGCTCACCCCTTGAGATTGGTTCCAGGCACAGAATCTTTTCCATTTTTCAGCACAAGATTTTCTAGTACTAGGCCTCCTTGCCTCTAAAATGATATGCATCGATGGTTTACTGAGGGATGGTAAAGGAGAGATCAGGTAATTAGCCAGGCTGCTAGGTTCAGTGTTTGAAGCTGAGGGTGCAGAATCTGGTTCTCCTGCTGAGACAGCAGGGTAGGAGTTTGAGGCAGGTGCCATGGGGCCAACAGTGACACACTGCGCAAGAGAGGGTACCAGTGTTGGCGTGGCCAGTCTGGTGCAATCAGTATTGTCCTTGGTTTGTCCCGTTTGATCTTTAGTAGTACCTTGGAGAGCAGAGGCAGAGAAGCATAAACTGATAGGTTTTTCCAGCTGAAGGACAGAGCATCCACTTTCCAAGCTTGTCTGTGGGGAGTCCTTGTGCAAAATTTGTCCAATTGATAGTTCTGGGGGGTGGAAAACAGGTCTATATCTGTGCTCCCCCGTTCGCTTGTCAACATGTTGAACATCCTTGGTTCCAGTTTCCACTTGTGTGGGTCCATGAGCTTTCTTAGTTCATCTGCCAGTGTATTTAGTTTCCCTGGCAGGAATTAGCATGTAGATGCACTTGGTAGTTCAAGGCTGTGTTCCACAATGCCATGGCTAGTCTGCAGAGGGGGTAAGAATGCATACCCCCCTGCTTGTTTATGTACCACATAACAGTGGTGTTGTCCATCTTTACCATTAATTGTTCTGGAAGAATGTGGTCCTTGAAGACTCAGAACATTCTGTACAGCTAACATTTTTTTGACTGATATGCAGGTGCATTTGACTTTGGTTCCATTTGCCCTGAATGCACTTCCCTGCCAGGTGAGCCTCCCCCATGCATAGTCTGATGCGTCTGTTAGGGTTTGGGTGACAGGAGGTAGTATGAATGGTAGTCCCTTGTTTTGGTGGCAGGCCTCTGCCCACCAAAGGAACTCTAGGCGTAGGCAAGGTATGATAGGAGTCATTGCTCCTAGATCCCAAGAAGGTTGACACCATAGGCTTTTTAGATACCATTGTAATTTCCTCATATGCAGTCTTGCATATGGAATTAGAAGAATGCAGGAGGCCATGATCCCAAGGCTTGTAGTATTTGCCTTGCAGATAGGGTTTTTGTGGCCATTTTTTTGAAGTAGGTTGTCAAATGAATTTGTTTCTCTGGCGTAAGGAAAGCCATCTGGGAAGTTTTATTCAAGCTTGCTCCCAGGAATATAATTTGTTGACAGGGTACCAGGTGTGATTGCTTTTCATTTATAGTGTACCCCAGACAAGTTAGCACCCTTTGTACAAAGGCCAGATGTTTCAAAAGTATGTCCTGGTTTTCTGCCTGAATTAGACAATCGTCCAGGTATGGGTATATTTGAATATTTCTTTGCCTGCAAAATGCAATGACTGGAGCTAGGCACGTTGTGAATACCATGGGCGCAGTAGATAAGCCAAAGGGCAGTGCAGAGAACTGATAGTGCGTGTAGCCTGCTTTGAAGCGTAGGTATCTCCTGCAAGATTCCCCGATTGGGATGTGCAGGTATGCTTCCTTTAAATCTAGTGTTGCCAACCAGGCATCTTTGCCTATCATAGGAAGCAACTGGTGAAGAGTCAGAATCTTGAATTTTGGAATCACCAAAAAGGTGTTTAGAGTGGATAGGTCCAGGATAGGATGCCATGAATGGTCTTTTCCGGGTACCAGGAAAAGTCTCGAGTAGAAACCTTGTCCCTTTCCCTCTTCTGGTACCAACTGAATAGCCCCCATGCTTAAGACTTTTGGGCCTCTGCCCACTGATTTGTAGGTAGATCCGGCCAACCTTTTGGAGTTGGTAATGTGTGGAAGTGAAATCTGTATCCTTGGGACACTATTTAAAACCCATTTGTCCTGGGTAATGAGTCCCCAGTTCTTTGCATGAAGTGCAATCTTTCCCCCCAAAGGGGCAGACAGTTGAAAAGTGCTTGAAAGTTTTAAAAATAAGTCATTAAGACAGTTTACCATAGGGGGGAGTTTTATTACTCCCAGATTTGGAAGTGGAGGCCTCCCACTGCTTAGTCCTGTGCGTCCCCTGGGACTGAAGCCTGGGTGCTCTGCTGGATCTGGGTTTGGACTGAAGGTCTAGAAGAGGCAAGAAAGGACCAATTCTTAGAAGGCCAATGCCTACTAAATCTTGGAGGTTGCACTTGTAAAATATCTTTAACAGTCTGCATAGATTTGGCTTTTTCCTCCATCTTTTCAAGAACTTCTTCTGCCTTGTTATCAAACAGGTGGTCCTGACTTAAGGCAGAATCCAGTAATTTTGCTTTAACATGATCTGGCAAGGATTGCTCCTTAAGCCAAGCATGCCTTCTAAGTACAGACCCCGTTACAGAAGCCCTGCAAGATGCCTCTAGTGACTCAAAACCACATTGCAAGGTATGTTTTCCAACTTGTTCAGCAGAATGCATTAAATCCTGTAAATCCTTATTTTCAGCACAATCAGGAATCAACATCATTTTCTGTTTAAGTAGGCCAATAATATGCTGCTACTTAACATACGAAACTGGCAGTTTAAGGCCCTAATGGCCAAGGGAAATAGAGTCCTCAGCATCAGAATCCTCATAGGTAGACAAGGGTAAATCCTGGTCAGAGGAAACCGAAATTTCAGAATCCTGGTCAGAAGTATCATAAGCAAACTCAGTCCTAGGTCTCTTAGAGGGGGAAGGTTGGCTTCCCCTGATTAAAGTAATAAGGTCTTCAGCCATTCTTATTTGTTTTTTAGGCATAGAGGCCTGACCATGCGGTCTGGACATCAGTTTTCTAGGCTTGGTTCGAGTTTTAGACCTTTAAGAAGAAGATGGCATTGGTTTAATATGCAAGTCAGTGGGCCTGAATACACCCCTCAGAAGCCAGTGCCTGCACAGCAGCTCCAGACCCATCCAAGGTAGAGACATCCACAGGTTCCACAGTTGAAGCATCTTGCAGCATACAGGACTCTGAATGGGTCTCAGTAGAGGCCTGTGAATCTGAAGTAGCAGGTATCAGGGGTTGCGAAAGCACCAGAGTACCGGCGAACTGGCTTACGAGAAGTATAGTCAGCAGTTTTGGACCTAGATGGCCTGTCTGTCTTTATCTTTGCGCTTTTTCAGAATGTCGGATACGTACCGAAGACGTATTAGGATAATTGAACCGAGCACCAAAATATTTAAAAGGGAAAATATACAGACGACAGATAGTTCGTGGTTTAAATAAGGCACAAAACAGACAGAGGTACATCATGGTCAGGGCCTAAGCAAGGAATACAGTATGGATGAAAATCTTTATGAGGTATTTGCTTTCCACAAGAAATGCAATTATTTACTTTTACTGACTCGGTTTAGAGCAAGAAAAAGTTTCCCCAATGGTGTACTTAGCTTTTAGTTGAAGGCTTTGAAACTCGAAAACTAAAATTTCAGGAGTCGGCTGACCGGCACTTGTGAACTGCTTCTGCTTCGGGCACCGCACGGCAAGAAAGACTGATGTAATGGCGTCGGCTGCATGTTTTATACCACTGACGACCTAACGTCATGGAAGAGACAGCAACCGACGCAGGACCCAAGACTTTGTTAATCAGGCAGACTGAGGGCTACTGCAAGCAGATAACCCAAATGTGATGACTGCAACAGTGAAACACGAACATCTTGTGTCTAACCCATAGACCTTGGGGAAAGCATGAGCAGAGACAAGGTTTTGTGCAGATACTTCATAAGGCTACAGGAAAAAAAAAAAAAAAAAAAAAAAAAAAAAAAAAGATACTCACGATAACGTCCCATGTTAGTTGTTCAGTCTCACCTTCATTCTTACCAATGGGTTCAGAGCCAGTCCTTGGCTCAGACTCGGCCAAAATACAAAAGCTCAAGGCTTTCAACCAGCTCGTGGCCTACTCCCTATTCAGTGATGCACTGGTGCTGTCCTCGGATCTTGTTTGCTCCCAACTAACGCAAGGATAACATATAAAATTGTGTAATAGCAATATCAAGAATAAACCAGACAAAGACCACCACCACCTTGAGTTGTCCAACTTCTCGGTCCCCAAGAAAACTGGAAGAGGGTTAGGAGGGAGGGACGCAAGTATGAAGGCGACATGAACAACTCATATGGAATGTTACGGTGAGTACATAACTTCTTTATGTGAAGTTGTTCAATCTTGCCTTCATTCTTACCGATGGCTTAGCGTCCCAAGCACCATCTTTCCCGGGTGGCTCACGGGAGCATAATCTTCAAGACAGTAAAACCAAAGGAGGCCATGCAAGCCCTATCCACCTTGTAATGAGTGATGAAGGTATGAGGCCTAGACCACATGGCTGCTGCACAAATGGAATCTATTGGCAGCTTGGCCAGAAAGGCTGCAGATGTGGAGACAGCTCTAGTTAAGTGGACCTTTACCTTTTTGATGTAATGGCATGTGAACAGAACTATATGTAAAGGAGATACAATCTGATAGCCATTTTGACAAGGTGATTTTTACCACTGGAGCACCTTTCTTTGAATCGGAGAATGAAATGAAGAGAGCTGTTCTGAATTTCTAAAGTCCTTGGTCCTGTGTAAATAAAGTCGAAGCTGCCTGTGGACATCAAGCTTATGCAGCATATGTTCCATCCGATTAGTATATTTTGGGAAAAAAGTAGGTAATTCTATCGTCTGGTTAAGATTGGTCTCTGAACAGACCTTGGGTAAAAATGACGGGTTTGTCCTAAGTGACACTCTTATTATGAAAAATCAAATATGGGGGTTTTATAGACAAGGCCTGTAACTCAAACCCTCCAAACAGACGTAATAGCTACTAGAAAGTCACAAGATGAGGCTGGTTCAAATGGGGGTAGGATGATTCGTGAAAGAATGAAATTTAGATTCCATCGTGTAGCTGGGGATTTAATGGGGGGGGGGGGGGGACTCAAATGAACAGTACCCTTAAGAAATGCTTTAGAGAGCCTGAGAGACAGGATACTAGACCCTTGATCACCCAGATGAAAGTTAGAAATTGCTGCCAACTGAACCCCAATGGTTGCGGCAGCTGCCCTCTCGTTGAAATGTTTGGTCAAAAACTCTGAAATTGAAGCCTGATAAGGGTCAATACTGTTTTGAAATGCCCATACTGAAAAGCTTTTCCATCTACTAGGGTACAACTTCCTGGTAGATGCTTTATGACAGGATGTTAGAATGTGCTGAGTTGCAGCTGAGAGGTTCTGAAACCTGGCTATTCTTGGAATTGGAGCAGCCAAGCTGTCAATTTGAGGGTGTGAAGGGCAGGATGAAGAGCCCCTGATGGATGAATCAGAAGATCTGGAACTGGGTCCAGAATCCAAGATTCTTCCAATAGATGAGGCTGAAGAAAGGGAAAATCTGACAAGGCCAATAAGAGGCTATTAGAATGATGGTCCTTCCCAGAGTCTTTGCTTTCTGTAAAACTTTGGGTATCAATGGAAAGGCATAAAGGAGACCCGGGGGCCAACTGTGTATAAGCGCATCCCTTGGAGAATCTCCTATAGGGGGGATTAGGGCAAAATAGCTGCTGCATTTCGTGTTCATTGAAGGTGCAAAGAGGTTGCAGCAAGGCTGGCTCCATCTGTAGAATATCCTTTCCACCACTTCAGGGACCACTCGAGAGGCAAAAGAACTGCTCTGCTCAATCCGTCTGCTATCACATTGGACTTCCCCAGGATGTGCATCACTATCAGAAAGCGCTGGGTGGAAGTCGCCCACTGCCATACTCTCAGGGCCTCTCGACATAGGGGGTAAGATCTGGTTCCTGTTTGTTTATGTACCAGACCACGGACATGTTGTCCGTCTGAATTGCAATAGTCCCTAGAGGAAGGGAGTCTTGAAAGGACTGCAACGCTACAAGTATCGCTCTCATCTCTAGGACACCGATATGCAGGTGAGCCTTGTGTTCCTTCCATGTGCCTTGGGCTGTTCTTCCCTGATAATGCCCCCCCCCCCAATCTATCAGGAAAGCATCCATGGTCACCGTGGCAATGGGAGTGGATAGAACAAAGGGGCGACCTATAGTTACTTGTTGAGATGTCAGCCACCTGCGAAGGTCATTCTTGCAAGAGTTCATTATCACAATTTGATGCGACATTGGAAGTTCTCGAAATGACCATTGAGTGAACAGAAGCCACTGCAGTATACCCATATGCATTCGACCTAAAGGAATCGCAATGACTGCCACCATTGTCCCCAATAATTTGAGTTCCATTGAAGCTCAGGCTTTTTCTTTTGATAGAAGATTCGGGACCTGTTTTCGTAGAACACAAACCCTTTCTGGTGGGAGTTTTATGATCATGGAAATGGTATCTATGTCTGCTCCTATAAAAAACAGAATGTTTGGATAGCAAAAGGCAGATTTTTCTGAATGTATGTATGGTAATCCCCAACTGACTGCAGAGGTTTAAGGTTGTGTCCCTTGCTTGTATGAGATGATGCCTGGTGGTGATCATGAAGAGCAAGTCATCTAAGTTATGGCAACACCTGGAATCCTAAACATCTCCGGTGAGATGCGACTACTGCCATGCATTTGGTGAATAAATTGTAGTGAGACCAAAGGGCAGAGTTCGAAACTAGTAATGACTGGCTCCCAGCTGAAAGTGCAGATCATCTCTGGATGGTCTGGCCATTTTGATGTGGTAGTACGCATCCTGGAGCTCTATAGAGCACATCCAATTGACTTTTCCGAGAAAGGGAAGTATAGACTGTAGCATGCCCATCTGGAACTTTGTTTTGACAAATTTGTTTAGTCTGCCAAGATCCAAAATGGGTCTCCAGTCCCCCGTTTTTTTTGGAACTAAAATGAACCTTGAGTAAGTTCCAGATCCTCTTTGGTCTGCCAGGACTGGTTCGATTACTTTTTTCTAGCAACCTTTGAATCTCTATTTTTGTTTGTTCCCTGTGACTGGGTGGAACATCTGGGATTTGCCTTAGAAGAGGTGGTGGGGTGGCAAAGGAAATGGAGTATCCTCTGGATATGATGCTTTGTACCCAGTGATCTTTTGTTATTTTTTGCCAGGTGACTGGGTACAAAGATGAGCATCCCCAGACTGCCTCCAGAGATGAACAGGAGGGCCTCCCTTCAGAAGCGCTGATGGGGCTTTCCAAAGAACTGATCTCGGTCGCCCTGATTCTGCAAACCTCCTCTGCCTCTACAGAGGGGTTCACCACAAGTGTTCTGGAAAGGTCCTCAAGTTTTACAGAACCACATCTTCCCTCCCTTCTGACCTTTGGGGTAAGGTCTGGTAGGGGTAGAAAAATGGACTCCGGCAGACAGTCTTTCCATCCTGTTCACTCCGAGTAAGGAGTTTTCTTCACTTTGGGTCCAAAAAGGGACAAGCCATTGAAAGGAGTGTTAAAGGATGACTTGAAAGGCTCCGCAAAGGAACACAAGTGCATCCAGGAATGTCTCCCAAGAGCAATTCCTGTACCCGCTGCCCTACTCATTCCATCAGCTGCGTACGAGACCAGACGCATGGAAGAGTTTACAAGGGAATCGAGGGTAGCAAGCTGGGAAGTTATTTTATCGGATACCCCCATAGCTACAGAACCCTGAAGAGCATCACCCTGCTCTTTTAAGAGATCTCTTTGTAGTCTAGTAAAATGTGTGAGATACTTCAGCAATCAGAGGGCAAAGGCCGCTGAATTAAACATGCGCTTTCCATACCTGGCCATGATCCTACACAGAGGCAGAAGTTTCCAACAATTCCTTCTTGGTGGCTGCCACCCACCACCATGGCATCTTTTGGTTAGAAAGGCCTTGTCCTGGGGAGAAGTCATACATTTATCAGGCCTCCGAGGGGCAGGTTCCATGGTATCCGGGGACTCCCATGCCTTTTGAGATATCAGTTCCATCAGCTCATCAAAAGGCGGAGACACCCAAGTGGTGGAGGGCTGAGACCCAGAAGCCTTCAGGAGGACTGACTCATCATCAGTAGGGTTAATGGACATCCAGCCACCCGTCCTCTGTTTAAGGATTTCCAAGATATCTGCGTAGGAGATATCCTCTAAGGGGGACCTTGGGGACCTCTCTGACTCACCTAAGTCAGTGTCTGAAGTGACAGATTCTTGCGGGGAATCCAGATGCTTCCTCTTGCATAACCTCTTCCTGGGAGCCTCATCAGTGGGAGCTTCTGGTGTGGTCTCGGAAGAGCAGGGTTCGTCCAATGGAGCATTCTGAGGCTCTGGGTCTCTACGCTTGTGAGATCTTTGAAGCAGAGTCAGACACAGATGCTTTAGGGGAAGAGGTTACCGGCCCTGCTGATGTGCAGTCCCAAGGAGACCATACTCTACTTATTGCTTAGAAAGCCCTCCGGCTCCAATGAGAAGGAACCCCTGAATCCGAAGAGGCAGGTGACTCCCTACACACCGAAGCGGTGGGCTCCAAGCCTGAAGTAGGCGCCGAAATCATCCGAGCCGAAGCCTTGAGAGGCAAAGTCAGTCAGACTACCCTCTCCGGACCAGACAGAGTATCGGCTCCTAGACTCTACAGTCAGCACACAGGAAATCTGAGTTGTTGGAACAGACAGGCCTGGAACAGGTGTCATTCTGACTGTTCCATGATTATCAGCTCCGAACACTCCGGCTCCGAAACCTCAAGTTGGGTCGGAGGAGGAACGGAAAAAGCAGGAAGGGTTTTGGATGGTTCTGAAGCCCCAATGGTCGGCACCGACAAAAGTTTGGCCAACGCTGATGTCTGCAGCAGCCTCTGCACCACACGAGCCACATCCATGTCCGAAAGCCTTCAGGACAGAGAAGAGGCCACAGATGACACCACTGATTGAATAGCAGACTTGAGGGTAGGAGATACCAGTTCCAAAACCGGGGGCCGGCTTCTACCAACTACAACAGTCGGTTCCAATACCTGTGGAGCCTGATACTCTTGGAGTCCATCAACCTTTTTCGGCTCCGATCCAGAAGACATTTTTAAAGAAGTTTTTGACTATTTAGATGTCTTTGCCCTGGGTATTGCCTTTGTCCAGAGAAACTTGAAAGGAAGATTTAACTAGGCCCCTAGCAATCAACTTGCTCTTTCTTTCATGCAACACTCTACTGCTAAAGGAATGGCATATAGAGCAGTACTCTTGCAGGTGAGCCTCACCTAAGCAATAAACACAATCTGAGTGTCCGGTTATGGACATCTTTTGTCCACACTTAGGACACTTAAAACTGGACTGAGTTTTCTTGCTGGGACACGTTACAAAAATAACAATCCACACAGAACCTAAAGCTATAGCGCATGCACACACAAAGTTACAAGGCCTTCTAACTTAAACAGACAACAACTTTAAGGACAACTCCGCTCTAAAATTAAATGAGCAAGGAAAAAAAAAAATTACCCTCCAAGTCTAGGTTGTCAAGAAACACCACTAAACTATATCTATACAGATGCCCTGAGGAAAAAAGGGCTTAAACAATGCCTATACCTACAAGTAACACAGAGAGAAGCTATGAAATATGTAAACTACACTAATAGGAAGTTTTAAACTAGGTGTAATAAAAAACAGCCACACAGAGAGAAATTCTAAAGTAAAGAAATGCACAAGCACCGAGGATAATTCTCCTCTAGCTATCCAACTAACTAATCTAACATACTAATAGCTAAATAAAAAGAAAGGAATGTAATAACGATTAATAACAAATATACTTAAATTTCACTGGCCAGAGCTGGTGAAACCCACGATCTGTTGCAGCAGCAAACGAGGTCTGAGGAAAGCGCCAGTGCATAACGGGACAGGGAGTAGGCCACAAGCTGGTTAAAACCTCGAGCTTTTGCATTTTGACTGAGTCGGAGGCGAGGATCAGCTCCGAACCAATCAGTAAGAATGAAGGCGAGATTGAACAACTTCACATACTATCTTTGGTCAGACAGGCGGGAGGACTTGTTACATACATATGATGAAAAGTTGGGGGTAGGGTTAAGAATTAAATCAAGACAAATTTTTTGCCTCATATTTTTGGTCTGTTCTCATATTTGTTGTTTTCTAGCAAATCAATCTGCCATATCACATACGCGGTCAAATCTCTCAACAGCAGGTACTGTTATGACTCAGTCACAGTCCATGCTGGGTGAATGACTTGAGACGTACCTCCCTGGACTATATGGAGAGAGACATGAATGAGCTCGCTGAATGCAGGTCATAGGCCGGTAATTTCCCTAGCCTTGAGCAGCGTTCTACAGTCACCCAGAATGATGCCTCAATACAAACAGGGAACAAAAAGAAGCCAAAACACTGGTAAACCAAACAAAGAATCAAAAAACCAGTGTAAGGAGTGCTGAACACCAATAAATATCCAGAAAGTCCCAAAATAAGCAGGTTCCAAAAGGTTTATTAACGAAGGTAAAATCCAAATTCAACACGTTTTCGTCCACACTGTGACTTCTTCAGATGAATGAACATAGTATAATCAAGGTCTTTTTATACTAAATAATTGATACAATAATTCAATTATCATTCATTGTTACGTTTCTAAATTTAAAGAAACAAAGCACACAGATCCTGATTCTCAATACAAACAGAAAATGGATTGACTAAGCACAGTCTTAGTTTTTGGGGTCATTCCAGGGTGATCCAGCATCTGACAACATGGGAAGACTATCGACAGAACATGATGCTTTGCCAGAGACGGCCTGCATCTGTCTCACTTGGGCTTCAGGCTTCTGGGAAAGGCTCTTGCCTCCCTCCCTCATAGTGCCTTTTTAGGAAGAGTGAGGAGGTCAAAACTACCAACATAAAAATTTCAAAAAAATGCAAATTAAAAGGTCATGCTGCTAAATGCTAGGAGTCTAAACATGAAACTGCACTCATTGCAAGCATTCTTAACCCTGGAAGATGCTGACATTTGCACAGTCACAGAAATCTGGTTCAAAGCTGTGGAGAGCACCCCGGCCTTGCCAGGTTATTCATCCCATCACACATTCAGTCCCCAAACTGTGAGCAGCAAAGCCAAAGGAGGTGGAGTTTCAATATATATTAGACATACACACCTCCAGGCTGGTCAGCCAGTATGATGCACAAACACTCAAGGTGCAGTTAACTATTGACAAGACCTCTAGTCAAATCACAGCTAGCTACAGGCCCCCAAAATTTGTCTCAAGATGCCCACTCTTGCCTATCTGGACCTCTTCGAATCTATCAAGATTCAACCCTTTACCCCGATCCTGGGTGACTAACTACCCCAAACAGATTAGAACTACTACTCATACCAGAACACAAATGCCCAGAGATTCCTCGATTCTGTCAAAGCAAATGCTATGGAACAGCTAGTCAATACCCCCACAAGAGGTGATAATATCTTGGACTTGGTATTAACCAACATGAGTAACCACTTCAGCATCCCTACAGTATCATCCTCCCTGATAAGACCCAACCATAAAGGGGTCATTATCGAAGTCACCAGACCGCCCCACCAGCTAAGCTCAAACAAAACAAACAAAAAAAAATTCTCCACTGAGGGATGGTATAAACAACTTCACAGCCCCCTCCCCCTCTGTAGGAACTGGCACCAATGTCCAAATAAACACCAAACTACTATACGAGCATTTATATAGATGCCTTAAATCAGGAATACCACACAGGGCAAAATCATCCTCAGGGAAGAGTAAACTTGTCTGGTGGACATCTGCAATAAACAAACTAACAAAAGGAAAAAATTGCTGTCCAGGACCAAGAAGGTGCAGGTGCCAAATTGGAAGCAATCTCTCCTTAGCCTGAACAAGCAAATAAGAGCACTAGTGAAATCCTCCAAAGCAGAGTCCAAATTGGCCACATCTACTAGAGACAATCATAAGGCCTTCTTCACATATGTCCGCAATCTTTAAAGGAAGCACCCAGATCTGCTCAGAACATTTGGTCAAGGACACCACATACACAAATGTGGTAGATCTAGCCAACCTGCTGGCTGACAGATACAGCGAAAACAGCACACCTCTGTTCTACCCATCAGTAAATCAGGACATACCAAATACCTTCCCCTTGTATCTAGAGAGCAAGTCATCACTACCCTCTTAAAAGGCAAAAAAGTACAGTCTCCATAGAACCAGGTAACATTCCAGGCTGCATCCTACATGAATTCATGCAGGAACTTGCAACACCATTAGGCGTCCTATTCAACCAAAGCCAGAGTGCAGGCTTTGTACCAGCCGAGTGGAGAGCCACTGTCATTCCTTTGCACAAGAGTGGATCATCCACCAATCAGGGAAACTGTAGATCAGCCTAACTAGCCTGACCTGCAAGGCCATGGCACAGATCATGGACCTTCATAACAAGGACACTGGCAACCTCCAAACATTCAATCTCTCAGTTTGGCTTCATCAAGGGGAGATCATGTCTGTTAAATTTGGTCAACTTCTTTGAGAAAGTCACTAAAGCCATGGATGAGGGGAAGACTGTGCACCCCACTTACCTTGACCTGGCCAAAGCCCTTGACACTATTCCCCACTGACACTATTCCCCACTCTGGCATAACAGATGCTCTCCCAGCTAGGCATCAACCCATAGGTACCCAGACTGGTAGCAAACTGGCCCCCTGTTTTGACTAGGTGGGGTTCCATCAGTGAAAGTCACCTCAAGCAGTAGACCCATAATGATCAGCATACCCAAAGGATGAATCTTGGGGCCTCTATTGTTTGGGATATACGTTTCTCAGGTGCAGGGCACAAAGTACAGCTGTGTACACTTACCATAAATGTAGATGTTAGAGTGTATTCACTGTTGCAGTCATCACATTTGGGTAATCTGCTGGCAGGTTGCCCTCAGTCGGCCTGAATTCCACAGTCTTGGGTCCTACGTCAGTTGCTGTCTCCTCTTCCATGACGTCAGGTCGTCAGGGGTATAAAACAAGCAGCTGATGCCATTTTCTTTAGCTTTTCTTGCCCAAGATGAAAGGTGCCCCCAAAAAGGTAGCAAAAATATATATAAAAACTATATATACGTGCAACAATACAAACTTTACCTTCATCTACAAGCAAATACACCACATAAGTTGTAGTAGATAGTGAAGGAAAGATAAACTCAAGAATGAAAGGGGGATGGTGGGTGGGTAACCTGGACTGCAACACTGAATACACTTGAACATCTACATTTATGGTAAGTGTACACAACTGTACTATATTCTTCGTGTTTCACTGTTGCAGTCATTACATTTGGGTAGAATCCCAAAGCTATGGATGGGAGGCTGGAGCTAAACAGCATTAGGGGCGGCTATAAGGCCCTGCAGAACTGCAGTGGCAAAGCCTGCCCTGGACTTAGAGTAGAGAGGCAAATGATAATGCTTTGTAAAGGTGTGAACAGAACTCCAAGTAGCAGCCTCTAGAATGTCTTTGGTTGGTACTCCTCTGAGAAAGGCTGCTGAAGTAGCTGCAGCTCTGGTAGAATGAGACCCAATGCCCTTGGGCACAGGTTTGCCATGGTGTAAATGGCAGAAACGAATGCAGTGGCTTATCCACTTTGAAATAGTCTGCTTTGAAATGGCCTTTCCTTCTGATCCTGCAGCATATGTCAGTAGTAATTGCTCAGTTTTTCTTAGAGCTTTAATCCTGCTCAAGTAGGATCTTAGCTGTGTACATCCAAGGAATGCAGAATTCTCTCCCCTTTGTCCTGCAGGTTTGGATAAAAGGTTGGCAGATAAATAGTTTGGTTAAGAGCCACACTGGAAACCACCTTAGGCATAAATGAAGGATTGGTCCTCAGAGACACCCTGTCTGGGTAAAATATGATAAAAGGCTCCACAGCCATGACGGCCTGTAGTTCTGAGACTCTTCTTGCTGAAGTAATTGCTAGGAGTAGAGCTGTTTTCCATAAGAACTTTAGATCTGCAGTAGCAGCTGGTTCAAATGGAGGCAGGGTGAGCTTTTCCAACACATAACTGAGGTCCCATGCAGGTATTGGTGATCTTCTGGGAGGCCTTAAATTTCTGGCTCCTCTAAGATACTGCTTTAGTAAAGGATGAGAAAAGATTGATGGCTCTGTATTGCAATGAGCCGAAATGGCAGAGGCATGGATTTTTATTGATGAGAATGATAGGCCTTTGTCAAGCATCTCAGTCAAGTAGTGTAATATCTGAGGAATATTTGGTTTTGCTGTATCAGTTCCTTGTGCTTGATTCCAAGCACAGAATCTCTTCCATTTATCAGCATAAGATTTTCTAGTACTAGGCCTTCTGGCTTCCAAAATGACAAGTCACAGCTTTACTGAGAGGTGTTTACATAACTACATGATCAGCCATGCTGCCAGGTTCAGGGTTTGGAGCGGATTGTGCAGGATCTGATTGTTTTGCTGGGACAGTAATTGAGGTCTTTGAGGTAAGGTCAAAGCTGGGTATTGAGACAAGTTCCTTAGGATTGGGCACCAGTATTGGCAGGGCCAGTCCGGGGCAATTAGTATCTTAGGTTTCTCTCGTCTGACTTAGTAGGACCTTGGGAAGAAGAGGCAGAGGAGGAAAGGCGTAAACTGATAGGTTTTTCCAACTGAAGGATAGGGCGTCCACTTTCCATGCTCGCCTGTGATAAGTCCTTGTGCAGAATCTTTTCAATTGGTAATTTTGAGGGGAGGCAAATAGATCTATGTCCAGGCTCTCCCATTTCTTTATCATCATGTTGAAGACTTGTGGATCTAGTTTCCACTGGTGAGGGTCCATAAGGTTTCTGCTTAAATCATCTGCCAGAGTATCTTGTTTTCCTGGCAGGAATTGAGCTTGAAGATGTACTTGGTAAGTTAAAGCTGTGTCCCACAGTGCCATGGCTAGTCTGTAAAGGGGGTATGAGTGCATGCCCCCCTGCTTGTTTATATATCACATAACCGTGATGTTGTATGTCTTTATCAGAAGTTGTCCTGGAAGAAGAAAGTCCTTGAAGGCTGTCAGGGCATTTTGAACAGCTAACATCTCTTTTTGGTTGATATGCAGATGCATTTGTTTTGAGGGCCATATGCCCTGAATGCATCTTCCCGCCAGGTGGGCCCCCCACGCATAATCTGATGAGTCTGTTAAGGTTTGGCTGGGAGGGGGTAGACTGAAGGCCTGTCCCATGTTTTGGTGACATGCCTTTGCCCACCATATAAACTCCTGTTGTAGGCAGGGAAAGAGGAATCATCGTTTCCAGACTGTGACCATGTTGACTATAAACTTTTTTAGGTACCATTGACGTTCCCTCATATGCAATCTTCATATGGAATCAGTAGGATGCAGGATGCCATGAACCCCAAAGCCTGCAGAATTTGTCTTGCAGATAACTGGGTTTTTGTTGCCATCAGTTTGAAGTAAGTAGTCAGTTGCCTTTGTCTGATGTGAGGAAAGCCATCTGGGCAGTTGTATTCAAGCTTGCACCCAGGAATGCTATCTTTTCAGAGGGTAGCAGTTGTGATTTTCTTTCGTTTATTGTGTAGGCATGTTAGAAGCCTTTTCACAAATGCCAGGTGCTGAAGAAGAATGTCCTTGCTCTCTGCTTGAATGAGACAGTCGTCCAAATAAGGATATATTTGTATACTTTGTTTGCAAAAACAAATTACTGGTGCCAGGCACTTTGTAAAGACCCTAGGCGCAATAGATAAGCCAAAGGGCAGTGCAGAGAAAGTACAGTTTTGTACCTACCATAAATGTAGATGTTAGAGTGCTACTACAGCTGCAGTCATAACAGATGGGTTCTCCTGCCGTCAGGCGGGTCCTTGGTCGGCCGAATTCCAAAGTCTAGGTCCGGCGTCGGTTGTCGTCACTTCTTCCCTGACGTCAGTGCGACAGGGGTATAAAGGAACCAGCCGACGCCATTTTCTTCAGTTTTTCTTGCCCCAGATGTCAGGTGCCCCCAGAAGGAAGCCAATACATAAATTTGTGTAATAAAGCAATGCAATATAATAAAAATACAGTAGTTGCAAGCAAATACACCATAAATGAATACCCTTATCAGGTTGTATGAGGAGGTGTTGGCCAATAGGCCTGTCCCAAGAGGGGAAGGAGGGAGGGAAACCTGGACTGCAGCTGTATTAGCACTCGAACATCTACATTCATGGTAGGTACAAAACTGTACTATGTTCATCGTGCATACAGCTGTAGTCATAACAGATGGGTAGAATCCCAAAGCTAAGAAGGGGTGGTAGGCACTAGGTGGAACTAGGAGGAGCCAGGATGCCCTGCAAGACTGCAGTGGCAAAGCCTGCTCTAGTTTTGGAGTACAATGGTAGGTGGTAGTGCTTGGAAAAGGTATGCACAGAACTCCAAGTGGCTGCTTCCAAAATATCTTTGGTAGGAACTCCTCTGAGGAAATCTGCAGAGGTAGCTGTGGCCCTTGTGGAGTGAGATCTGATGCCTGTAGGTACAGTTTTGCCATGAAAAGAATAGCAAAAGCGTATGCAGTGGGCTATCCATTTTGAGATTGTCTGTTTGGAAATTGGCTTTCCTTGAGCTCCTGTAGCATAGGACACAAAGAGCTGTTCTGATTTTCTGAAAGGCTTTGTTCTGTCCAAATAATAACACAGTTGTCTGTGGGATGTCCAAGAATGTAGTAATCTCTCCCCTTTGTTTTGAGGATTAGGATAAAAGGTAGGTAAGTGTATGGCCTGATTCAAAGCTACCCTGGATACCACTTTTGGCATAAAGGACGGATTGGTTCGTAAGGAAACTCTTTCTTGATGGAAGATGATAAAAGGCTGCACAGCCATGAGAGCTTGTAGTCCTGAAACTCTACGAGCTGAGGTAATAGCCAGAAGGAAAGCTGTTTTCCAGGACAAATATTGCAAATCTGATGAGGCAGCTGGCTCAAAGGGAGGCAAGGTCAGTTTTTCCAGAATGAAATTGAGATCCCAAGCAGGTATTGGTCGTTTCCTTGGGGGGTTTAGATTCTTAGCCCCTCTGAGGAACTGTCTTAAGAGAGGGTGAGAGAATAAGGGTGGATCAGTGTTGTATTCTGCAGAAATGGCTGAGGCATGGATTTCGATGGAGGAGAATGAAAGTCCACTGCTTAGCAGCTCAGCTAGATACTGTAGTATTTGAGGTAGATTCAGTTTTCCAGGATCCTGGCCCTTTTTCTCATTCCAGACACAAAACAGTTTCCATTTTGCGGAGTAAGCTTTTCTAGTTGACGGCCTTCTGGCCTCCAAAATGACATCCTGCACCTCCTTGGAGAGTAGGGTCTGCTGTGATGCTAAGGAATCTTCCATGCGGCTAGATTGAGTGTTTTTAGCTGGCTGTGAAGAGTTTTGAAGCTGTGCCGAGTCAGGAGAAGAGGCATTAGAGGCAGGGTCCATGGTGGGGAATGCGTCAGGCTCCTCAGGAGTGGGTACCAGTGTTGTCTTGGCCAGTCTGGAGCAATGAGAATCATCTTTGGTCTGTCTGCTCTGGTTTTCAATAGAACTTTGGGCAGCAGAGGAAGAGGTGGGAAGGCATAAACTGTCATTGATGTCCAACTGAAAGAGAGAGCGTCCACTCTCCAGGCCTTTGGATGGAAAATCCTTGAGCAGAATTTTGTCAATTGGTGATTTTTGTGGGAGGCAAAGAGATCTATGTCTGGCCTTCCTCATGCTTGGATTATCTCTGTAAAAACTTTTGGATGCAACTTCCATTCATGTGGATCTGTCATTTCTGCTTAGGTTGTCTGCCAGCGTGTTTTCCTTGCCTGGCAAGTACTGTGCTTGTAGTTCGATTTGCAAGTCCATGGTAATGTTCCAAAGTGACATGGCCAGTCTGCATAGGGGGTATGAATGTGTTCCTCCCAGTTTGTTTATGTAAAACATAACTGTGGTGTTGTCCGTTCTTATCAATAGTTGACCTGGTTGCAGAAGGTCTTTAAAAGCTATAATAGCATTTATTACTGCTAGCATTTCATTTTGATTGATGTGAAGGTGCTTTTCTTTTTGGGACCATTTGCCCTGAATGCACCGATCTGTCATGTGCGCCCCCCAGGCGTAGTCCGAGGCATCTGTTGTGAGGACTTGATTTGCTTGAGGCTTGCTGAATGGAAGACCTGTGTTTGTTTGGCATGCTTGAGCCCACCACAGAAATTCCTTTTGAAGACATGGAATTAGTGGTATTATTGTTTCCAAACTGTGGCTGTGTTGAGACCATAGGTTTTTCAGGTACCACTGAAGTTTCCTCATATGCAGCTTTGCACATGGGATTAGTAAGATGCAAGATGCCATGAATCCCAGAGCCTGCAAGATTTTCCTTGCAGTCAGCCTGGTGCAATTTGCTAGTGCTCTGAAGTATTGAGTTAGTTGCCCCGGCTTCTCTGGCGTGAGGTAGGCCATCTGGGTGTTTGTGTCCAAGTTGGCACCCAGGAAAATTATTTTCCGAGAGGGTATTAGTCTTGATTTCTTTTTGTTGACTGTGTATCCCAGAGAGTTCAAGAACATTATTACATAAGCCAGATGTTTCAGAAGAATGTGCTTGCTGTCCGCTTGGATCAGGCAGTCGTCCAAATAGGGGTATATTTGTATCCCTTGAAGTCTGCAGTAGGCAATTAATGCCAGGCATTTCGTGAATACTCTGGGTGCAGTAGATAAGCCAAAGGGCAATGCAGAGAATTGATAATGGGTTGAACCTGCAAGAAATCTGAGGTATCTTCTGCAATTTTGTCTGAGTGGGACATGCAGGTATGCCTCCTTGAGGTCCAATGTTACCAGCCAAGACTCCTTGCCCAGCATGGGAAGAAGCTGCTGCAGAGTGAGCATCTTGAATTTTGGTATGAGTAGAAATGTGTTTAGGATGGATAGGTCCAAAATAGGTCTCCAATCTTTTCCCTTCCTTGGTACCAGGAATAGTCTGGAATAAAAACCTTGACCTTGTTCGTGCGTAGGTACCTCTTCAATAGCTTTCATGTCTATGAGATCTGTAATTTGCCTTTGTGCCTCTGCCCTTTGATTGTGTGTGGCAGGTTTGGCATGCCTCTCATTTTTGGAAGGGTGTGAAAATGGAATCTGTAGCCTCTGTTTATAATGTCCAGGATCCATTTGTCTTTTGTGACAATATGCCAATTTTTTGACAATGCCAGTTTTCCTCCTAAGGGTGCTGCCATTTGAGTTTTGCTTGGCATGCAAAGGGGAAAGTCATTGGGCTTGCTTTCTGAATGGTTGCGAGTTATCCTCACCACCTCTTTGTGTAGGAGCTTGCCATCGTCTGCCTTTAAACGATCCTTGGGATTGTCCTCTGCCCCTCGGGTGCCTGTATCTACCTCTTCGGGGTCTGTCCATGGCTGGAAAGGACCAATATTTGGAAGGCCAATTTCTACTGAAACATGGGGGTTGTACCTGTAGAAAATCTTTCACAGTTTGCATTGATTTAGCCTTTTCCTCCATTTTCCTTAATACCTCCTCAGAATTAGCACCAAATACATCCTTTTGTAGAGGGGCATCTAGTAATTTTGCTTTGACATGATCTGGCAAGGTTTGTTCCTTGAGCCAGGCATGTCTACGTATGACTGATCCTGTAACAGCAGCTTTACATGAGGCCTCTAGAGCATCAACACCACATTGTAAGGTATGCTTACCCACTTGTTCTGCACTATGCATCAAATCCTGCAACTCCTTCAAGTCTGGTTGTTCAGGTTGTGACATTTTACTTTTCAATTGTGATAACAAAAACTGTTGGTATTTTAGCATGTGGAACTGACAGTTTAATGCCCTCATGGTTAAGGTAGCCGAGGTATATACCTTTTTCCCCACCTTTCTAAGGATCTGGAATCTCTCTCGGAAGGTAATGGATTTTTAGCAGTGGAGGCCTTAATTCCCTTGGGGCCCTGTGAGATGGTTTCTGGGTCAGCAGCATGGCTTTTGTATAGAAATTGGTGCAAGTCAGGAACCCTGTAGTACCTGTCAGGCTTAACTGGGGCTGGAGGTAGAGAATCCGGGTTAAGGCAGGATGTCCAAGACAGGAGGTATAGCCAGAGGCCTGTGCGGAGGTAGCAAGATAAATTCCCTTAGTCTTTTCTTGGAATCTGAATAATCTTGGCCTTCCCAGTGGAAGTGTGCCCTTAAGGTATGCAAAGTTTCCCCAAATGAGTAATCCTCTGGGGGGATACAGAAGGGATGGACTATTCTGCATCAGAGTCTTCAAAAGGGGAGTAAGAATGTTCCTGATCAGAGTGCTCTGAAATAATGGAGCCCTGATCAGAGGAGGGGGATTCTTCCTCCACTCTGGGCCTTTTGTCCAGAGGGGGTTGAGAACCCCTGATAAGAGTAATTAAATCCACAGCCATTTTAAGCATCTGTTTTTTAGTCATGGGGCCTGGAGATTGGCCCTGTGTAGTTTGTCTCTTAGAATGCATGGCTGCTTTAGACTTAGAGAAAGCCTTGATGGAAAAAGAAGAGGAAGGTCTGAAGACACCTTGAGAGGAGGTAGACCTGTCCACATTTTGAGATTCAACGCCAAGAGTGGCTTCGGTATCTGTAGTCGGGGTTTGGGCCGAGGAGCCTGCGACCTCGGGCACAGGAGACACCGCCAAGGAAGGGTCAGTAGTCAGGGGCTGCGTAGGCGCCTCGCTGAGAACCGGACCACGTGTAGTCGGCTTTGGCGTGGTGTCGGTAGAGGCCGTGGACCTTGTGTGTCGGTCCTTATCTTTGCGGTTTTTTTAAGACAAAACTGGAGTCGGAGTATCCGACGACATAATATAGTTAAATGTTTTGCCAAAATAATGCTGGGCGAACTCCGCCCGATGCTTAATGGTGCGTATGTTGAATGTAGCACAAAAGCGACAGACCGAGACGTCGTGGTCTGGGCCTAAACAAGGAATACAGAGGGAATGGAAATCCTTATGCAGTATTTGCTTCCCACATGAAATACAATTATTAACTTTGTCTGACATCGGTCTGATGCGAGAAAAGTTTCCCCAATGGGGTACTTAGCTTTCAAGAAGACTTTGGTTTCAAAATTTTCGTAATTTCAGGAGCTGGCCGACCGGCACTTGCGAACTGCTTCTGCTTCGGGCACCGCGCGGCAAGAAAGACTGAAGAAAATGGCATCGGCTGGTTCCTTTATACCCCTGTCGCACTGAAGTCAGGGAAGAAGCGACGACAACCGACGCCGGACCTAGACTTTGGAATTCGGCCGACCGAGGACCCGCCTGACGGCAGGAGAACCCATCTGTTATGACTGCAGCTGTATGCACGATGAACATTTGGTAATACATAAAGCCAGCCTTGAAACAGCGGTATCTTCTGCACGATTCCCTTATTGGGACATGCAGGTATGCCTCTTTTAGGTCTAATGTCACCAGCCAAGCATTCTTGCCCAGCAAAGGCAGAAGCTGCTGCAAAGTTAGCATTTTGAATTTTGGAATATCCAGGAATGTGTTCAAAATTGATAAATACAGTATTGGCCTCCAGGCCTTGTCGTTTCTGGGTACCAAGAACAGTCTTGAGTAAAAACCTTGTCCTTTTTCCTGTTCTGCTACTGGCTGAATAGCCCCCATATCCATGAGGGACGCAACCCTATTATGTGCCTCTGCCCATTGATTTTTTGGCAGATCCGGCCAACCGTTTGCCATTGGCAGAGTATGGAAATGGAATCTGTATCCCTGTGATACTATGTTTTGCACCCACTTGTCCTGGGTTATTAACTGCCAATTTTGAGCAAAACGTGCTAATTTTCTCCCTAAGGGTGCTGCCAAAAGGTAAGTGCTTGGTGATGGCAGAGGGAAGTCATTGGGACTGTTTTCTGTAGGGTTGCGATTTATCTCCTCCAGATTTGGAGGTAGAAACACCCCATTGCTTTGACCTGTAAGAATCCTGTGCCTGGTATCTAGAACCTTTAGGGCGTCTGGATTTGCCCCTTTGAGCTCTGTCGGACACAGGAAAGGACCAATTTTTTGTAGGCCAGTGTCTACTGAATCTTGGTGGCTGCACTTGTAAGAAGTCTTTTACAGTTTGCATAGACTTAGCTTTGTCTTCCATTTTCTTCAAAACCTCTTCTGCCTTAATACCAAACAGAGTATCATGCTGTAAAGGTGCATCCAGTAATTTAGCTTTAACATGATCAGGCAAATTTTGTTCTTTTAACCAGGCATGCCTCCTAATCGCAGATCCAGTAACTGCGGCCCTGCAGGAGGCCTTTAAGGAATCAAAACCACATTGCAAAGTATGCTTTCCAGCTTGTTCAGCTGCATGCAATAATTCCTGCAATTCTTTATTTACTGCACATTCAGAAATCATCATTTTCTGTTTCAGCAATCCCATAACATGTTGTTGATACTTGAGCATATGAAACTGGCAGTTTAAGGCCCTAATTGCCAAGGTTGCAGATATATAAACTTTCTTTCCCCATCTATTCAGTGCCCTTGAATCTCTGTCAGAGGGGGTAGAATTTTTTGCTGTTGAGGCCTTAACTCCCTTTGGACCCTGTGAAATAGTTTCAGGGTCAGCAGCAGGGTTTATAAATAAAAATTTGTGAGAGTCAGGGACCCTGTAATATCTGTCAGGCTTGCTGGGAGCCGGCGGTAAGGAGTCAGGAGTAGAGCTTAACTCTGAAAACACATCATCCTCAATGTCTAAAACAGGGGGGGTATGGCTAAAGGCCTGTGCTGAGGGAGAAGGAAATCCCCAAGTCTCTCTTTTGATTCTGGAATCTGAGAAATCTTGACTTTCCCAGTGAAAATGCTCCCTCAAAGTATGCAAGGTTTCTCCAAATGAATAATCCTCAGGAGGTGATGCAGAAGGGATAGATTCTTCTGCATCAGAATCCTCATAGGGAGGAATAGATAATTCCTGATCAGAAGAGGAATCAGCAGAAACAGAAACCTGATCTGAAGAGTCATAGTCGGTGTCTTGCCTAGGCCTCTTATCAGGAGGGGGTTGGGAACCCCTGATCAAGGTAATTAGGTCTTCAGCCATTTTGATCATCTGCATTTTAGGCATAGCGGCCTGTGCACATGGCTCATGCATTGTTTTTTTAGCCTTAGAAGTTGCTTTTGTCTTTGGTTTTGCAGCTGTCATCAGTTTTATATAAAAAGGTTGAGGTCTGAATACACCCTCAGAAGCCAGTGCCTGCTCAGCGGCTCCGGACCCATCTGAGGAAGAGACATCCGTGGGTACAATACTTTGAGTATCTCGCAGCGTGCCGGACTCCACATGGGTCTCGGTAGGGGCCTGCGACTCTAAAGTAGCGGGTATCAGGGGCTGCGAAAGCTCCTCACGGAGTACCGATGAACCAACGACTGGCTTAGAAGCTTAGTCTGGTTTGGACCTAGTCGGTCTGTCTCTGTCCTTTACTTTGCGTTTTTTGTGTACTCCGGTAGTCAGATTGCTATCTGATCACATTTCAGGGTAGTTAAGTCTGTTTCCAAAATATTTTGAGGCAAAAATATACAGACACTTAATAGTGCGTTGGTTAAATCTAGCACAAAACTGACAGCCAGGCACGTTGTGATCATGGCCTAGGCAAGGAATACAGTATAAATGGAAATCCTTATGAGGTATTTGCTTCCCACAAGTAATAAACTTATTAACTTTCTGACATCAGTAAAAAGCAAGAAAAAATTTCCCCAATGGGATACTTAGCTTTAGTGAAGACTTCGGTTCTGAAACTCAAAGTCGAAAATTTCAGGAGTCGTCCGACCGGCACTTGCCAACTGTTTCTGCTTTGGGCACCGCACAGCAAGAAAGACTAAAGAAAATGGCGTCGGTTGCTTGCTTTATACCCCTGACGACCCAACGTCATGGAAGAGGAGACAGCAACCGATGCAGGACCCAAGACTTTGGAATTCAGGCTGACTAAGGGCAACCTGTCAGCAGATTACCCAAATGTAATGACTGCAACAGTGAAACACCAAGACCATCCAGTGGGTTATGGCTGACCAAATTTTGCAGAAGACTGCAAGCTGGGCATTGTCATCAATTCCACTAGTGATGTGGACATCCTCCAAAAGCATCTCACCCAAACAAATGACTGGTGCCAGAAACACGGCCTCAAGCTGAATACCAAAAAAACGCATCATCATCATCCCCTTTGGAGAGAGTGACACTCCCACAAACTATCACATTAATAACATCCTAAGCATGCAATCAGTCTTGAGGGATTTGGACACCCAGGTGAATTAGTAACTTGACTTTTTACCACCATGTTGCTCGCTTCCATTGTACGGAAAAGCTTTCTACATGGCCCACCTCATAAGCAAGGGTATCTCATCCAAGGAGGTCATAACATCCCTGTATTCTTCCCTTATAAGGCCCATTATCGAGTACAACGCCCCTTTTGGCATGTACCTCGCAAAGCACATGCTGCAGCTGAAGAGACCACAGAGGCTCTTCACTAGGAGAATGCAGGGCTTGAAACATCTGCCATACACATATAGGCTAAAAGCCCTGTCCCTCTATTCAGTTTCATACAGACTCCTCAGAGGTGACCTCTGTCTGGCATACAAAGCAATCTCAGAACCCGCATTGATGGGACTGCTGCACATCTGCAAGTCTAGCTCCACTCGAGTAACCCACACACGTGATCTCAACCTCTATGACATCAATAGGACTTGTTGGCAAAACAGATTTGTGCCCCCGAGACTCTCCCATCTGGGGAATACACTCCCTCTCCATGTCAAGCAGAGTACCTCATTATCCCTTTTTAAACTCAACCTGGATAACTGGTTGCAAAACAGAAAATACACCCCTGGGATTCCACCCATCTCCCTGCTGGACAGGAGCATAGAGTGCCGACTTTTCTAAACATGGGCTAAACTCTTGGCTAGGCTTATAAGGGCCTCAGGGCCAATAGCCTAGTAACATCTTATAATCCTATGACTGATTGATTGAAGTCACTAAATAAGATCAGATTTTTGAACTTCAGACTTAATAATCCTTAAATTAAAATGAATGCTAACATAAAACTTAGTTTTAGCAATTTTTTAAGCTTATAAGAGTAACATTTAAAATCTATCCCCATTTTTGGGCCTTTGTCCCCATTATTTTAGGCTTTGTCCAGATTTTTGTGCTAAAAGGTTGACAGGTATGATTAATGTATCCTTATGCCTTAAGTGAAAACATGGTCTACTTTCTTTTCTGTTAAATTATCTTTTTTTTCCCATTTATATACCCCCTTTTTTTTGTAGAGTTAGTAGTCCAACATTCCTGCCTTCCCCTTAAACCTCACTCCTCCTCATTATTCTGCATGTATCGTTGCCACAATTTCCATTTTTGGATCCCTCTTGCAGTTGTTTCATCGCTTTTACAACATTCAACACTTCAAATACAGTTGGTTTATACTTTAAACTGAAGGCCTTGTCTACGCAATTCAGATTGTCCCAGCTCAGAAAGATCATATCCTTAGTTACAACCATTTGCTCACCCAATATTTCTGACAGAGTACTCTGTAGGGAATTTTCTGGCATCTGCCAACTCATTACACTGCCAAAACAAATGTTCCCAGTTAACTTTCTTCCCCATCACACCTCCAACATTTGGTCTACCCAAGAAAAAAATTCTACGAAGTCTGCTTGTGGTATAAAAATACCAATGCAAATGCTTCCAAGCAAAGATTGAAAATTCTCTGGATTTTGTTGGAAGCCATAAAGCTGTCCTCCTGTTGTTGCCAAGGAGCACTCCAGATGACCATTAATGTCCTGCACACTTAAGAAAATTAAGGATGCAACAAGACAAACTTTCATATCACCAAGATTTAATGGACTCGAGCCTAAAAATGCCTTTTTGGTAAACTTCCATTTCCCATCCATGGCGCCTTATGGTACCTAGACCTTTTTTAGTCAGACTATAAGTTAGAAAGGGCAAACAGTTATTAACAAAATGACACTAAGATTGTTAATCTAGAATGTCCGACAGTGGAAAGATGAAACCTTGTTTGCCACGTATAATTCATACCTTCACATTTATGTTCACATTGTCATAAGAGACCTACATTTTATTGAGATGTATGGTGTATAGCATTAACGTGGTAGATGAAACAATTCCCTGTTAACGATGGCTTATATCCCACTGTACAGGATATATTGCTAGTTGCCCATTAGTAATTATGAAAATAAGCAATATTACCATATGTACTTAGCGTTGTCGCCTCACAGTAAGACGTTGTCCTGTTAGATTCTCAGCTATAGCGTCTTCTGTGTGGAGACGTGCGTGAATGGGTGTACCTTCATTGAAGGTTGCGTGTCAAGGCCGGCAACTCGGCACACAAAAATCTACTGCCAATCATTAGCGGACCGGAGTTCCACGGTGGCGACCCCTAACCGGGAAAAGCCGAAAGACACAACAACTTAATACTTCAAAAACCAAGCGACTTTCAAAACTGTTTGACGTTAGGTGAAACCTTATATGTGGTTAAAAGAATTAAACTAAGTTGCACACCTTGAGAAATATCCAGTAATATTGCCAATTACATAATTAAATATATGCTTCATGTTTCTGTAAATATCTCAAACATGGACTTACAGGAATTTCTTGTGGTCATGTGAAAGCTTATATCTGGTTAGCAAAAATGTTCCAACAAGAGAGGTCTAAGCTTTATTGTTTAATATATGAAAATGCGTTTGTGAAAGTTTAGAATAATGTAATTTGGGATTTATATGCATTATAATGTATTACAGTATTTATGACTAATACCACTGGAAAGAATATTTCTTGCTGATAACATTGCTATTTTACAGCTTTAATAGCTTTAACTGCTCATAAATTGGTACACACAGCATACCTAGACCTCGCAAAGGCCTTTGACACCAGTCCCCATTCTGGTATTATAAACAAGCTCACCAGCCAGAACATAAACCCCTATGTCACAGAATGGGTTGCCAACTGGCTCATGGACTGAACCCACATGGTGAGTGTTGTGGGAGCTAGGTTGGACTCTAAACCGGATAAAAGTAGCATTCCCCAGGGCTCAGTCCTAGGACCCCTCCTGTTCGGCATCTACCTCTCAGAGGTACATGCTAGCACAGGAGGATTATGGCTGACCAAGTTCGCAGACAACTACAAACTAGGGGCTATAATTAACTCTCCGGCTGACAGACATCCTCCAAAAGGGTCTCACTGAGACGGATACCTGATGTCAAAATCATGGCCTCAAGCTAAATGCCAAAAAGTGCATAGTCATCCCCTTTGGGGAAAAAAAACAAAGTACCCACAAACTACCACATAGGTTTTAGTCCCCTAACTACGGAAAATGTAATAAGGGATCTGGGAACCCAAGTAGATGGTAATCTCTCCTTTGATAATCACATTGCCAAAGGGTTTAGAAAATCCTATGTGGCTCACCTAATCACAAAATGGTTTGCATCAGGGTTGCCAGATTTGCAGCCCCCCAGGTAGGGACAAAAAAAAAAAAAGGTGGTCTCTCAAGGCAAGTGAAGACCCAAAAAAAAAAAAAAAAAAAAAAAAAAAAGGTATTTAATGCGGAACACAGTTCCACATTAAAGAACAGTAGCTCAGTAGCTCTGCACTAAACACGGAACTTCTCATGTTTAATGCATTGCAGTTCCGCATTCAAACACAAGTAGCTCCGTGTTTAGTGATTTTTGATTGACCCGTATACTGGCATATGGGCCAATCAAAAATCGCTAAACACGGAGCTTCTCGTGTTTAATGCGGAACACAAGAAGCTCAGTGTTTAGCAATTTTTGATTGGCCCGTATGCCAGGTATACGGGACAATCAAAAAAAAAAAAAAAAACACACAAACAAAGCGGAGGCTGGCCAGGATTTAAACTGGCAGGGTGGGACTCGGGATCAGGCTGCTGATCGAGACAGTCCCACCCAAATAGGGATATGTGGCAACCCTAGTTTGCATCCAAATCAAAAGAGGTCACTGTGCCCCTCTACTCATCAGACCCATCATACAGTACAATGCCCCATTTGGGATGCACCTTACAAGACACCTGCAACAGCTGGAAAGACCACAGAAGTATCTCACCAAGAGAATCACTGGCCTCAAACAGATGCCCTATGCAGCTCGACTGAAGAAACTTCAGCTGTACTCTGTTGCATACCGCCTACTCAGAGGTGATCTCTGCCTGACATACAAGGCCATGTCCAAACCAGAATTGATGGACATGCTCCACCTAAAGAAAATGTTATCCCCTCGAGCCACACTCTAGGGATCTAAACCTCACCACAACAATAAATAGGACATGCTGGAGAGATAGATTCCTGTCCCAGAGACTTCCCATGCTTTGGAACAAGATTCCAATCTACATTAGGCAGGGCTCCTCACTAACACTCCAAGACAAACCTTGACGAGTGGATGGGAAACAAAGTTTACCCCGGGGATCACTTCAGTGGCTCTGCTGGACAGAGGCACAGGGAATTAATCTAAGGGGGTGGTGAAAGCCAACACATTCTGGCTAGGCTTATAAATGCCTTCAGGCAGATAGCCTAGTACCTACCCACGAACCTATTACACTTAATTTTATTATCCTGGATTTGCTCCTGTTTGAGCCCAGGCTGAGGTACTCATACCTATACTCTCTCGATCCTCACTACTAACTTACCCTATCCTCCCTTTCTCTAAACATACTCCTCTGAAGTTACACTCGTACCTTTTCCACATCTATTCCTACTATCCCCTCTATCACACCCTACCCTTCTCTACTCGTAATATCCTACGCCTGCACCAAAATAATCTGTTGCCATACTTCATGACTTCTAGAATATTAACAATTGTTATGATAATCATCTATTATGTAAATAATTCTGCATCTTCCTACTGGTACAGCTCAAAATAGGAAAGCTGTGTAAAATCTTACCATAAGTACTTCAGCTTGAACACTAGGACTTTGTCAGAATAAAAAACTCAGCAACATAATAAACTAATGTGTTAAAAATTTTATCTCTGTGCTTGAATGTTATGACTATTATGTCAGTATAGTTTTTCATTCTGTTAAACCGTACATATCTGGAGCTTTTCCCTCTGGGGCCTCCACTGAAGATGGGAACCTCATGACCCAGTCTGGCTCTCCCCATAAACGAATGCCAAATAAATACATAACATTTTTTAGAAAATGCTCTGGAGTGCAAGAGTCATGTAGGCTGCTAGAGGTGTGACGTTCCACACCACACAGATGTTGAGGAGTTCAACATGTACATTAAAATACAAGATTAAACCAAGAACAAAAAAAGACTAAATATTTATCTTTCAATAATCATGCAAAGGATTCAGAAAGCTGCAAGTTTTCAACATTTAAGTTCGTAGGTCGGTACTAGGCTATTGGCCCTAGGGCCTATATAAGCCTAAGCCAAAAGGTACCCTGGCTTTTGCCACCCAAGAAAATTATTTTCCTGTGCCCCTGTCAAGCAGAGCCAAAGAAGTTATCCCTGTGGTGAATTTCCCATCTCCCATCCAATCAAGATTTTTTTTTTTGAAGACTGCTAATGAAGAGGTTTGCTTGATACAGACAGGTAGTTTGATCCAGTGTACAGGAAGTCTCCGAGACAGGAATCTATCCCTCCAGCATGTTCTGTTTATTGTGGTGACAAGGTTTAGGTCCCTAAAGCGTGTAGCTCAGAGGGATTGGGATTTCTTTACGTGGAGCATGTCCAACAGCTCTAGGTTTGACATAGCTTTGTATGTTAGGCAGAGATCGCCTCTGAGTAGGCGATATGCAACAGAGTAAATCCAAAACGCAGCTATCCGTCAGAGAAGGTGTTAGGCAGAAATACAAGACAGTGTAAAAACTGGCACTCTAAAATGTAAATCACAAACAGAGATTACTCTGGTCTGTATTTTACGGCTGAAATTACCATAACTAAGAATGCCCTTATTCCAAAGTACAGGTCATCAGGCGTGAGGGACAAAAGCACCCTCACATCAGGAGTTGTGCTTTAAATATTACCACGGATATTGATTTTCACTGTTTCACTGACCACTTGCTGTATTGCAACTGCCCTTTTCAGTGTAATTAGAAGAGTCAAAATCCTGCCACGCAACCCAGCAGATGCACTATGAAAGCTAATGGCACAAGGCATAGCAGTCAGCAGAGTCTCCTCAGAAAAAGTACAGCCTATACTAAAAAAGAAAACGCATGTGTTCAGTGCAGCACAGCACAATATACATCAAAATACTGACTTTTTAGCAAATAGTCTCAGAAGGAGGTTATCTTAAGGCTTACTACCTCATGAAAACCTCAAACCTGATTTTTTTTTGATCTGTGGCAGAGCATGTGCTTAACTAGGATTCTCCATTACTTGCTCTCAGTCTCTCACACACACAGTAGAGATATAATCTGCAACCCCCCTGAAACATTTTGCTACAGCCTAGCATTTAAGCATGGACTTTACAGCTACACATTTGTCACTGTGGCACATTTTGTGGAATGTTTTGAACTTTTTACTATATGTTTATCATAAGAGAAGTCACTAGATATCATTGAGGGTCTCCCTGGTTTTTGGCACATAAATTTTAAGTACCACATGCTGGATGGCGACAGTAAAATAGTGTCAATTTCACTTTTTAAATCAGATTATCTATATAAACATATCTTTTTGCAGTGGCATCAGTTATTTGCCGTCCCTAAAAAGGCTCCATTTAGCTAATGAGACCATCTAATGGGAGCAGTCAGGTTAAGACTAGCCGATACCAGTTAAACAAATCTACAGAAATCAGCAAACATGGCTCAGTGCCACACTGGGGACCAGACAAAAAAAAGTAAAAACAGTCTGGGATAGGGGGATACTGAGGAAAGTGTGGCAGGATTAAGGCTAAGAGCCGTCAACAAGCTGCTTCCTCTAGTCCAGGACTTCACTCCAACCTCATAGTCCAGGAATTTATTCCTTCAACTTCCATCTACCTTCTGTTTAAATATGAACAAATCAATTAAATCAGACAGTACTCCTAGGTCACCACTGATGAGGGACACTTGTATCTAGTGAACTTGCACAGTTAACCAAGCAATAAAACAAAATAGACGATACTGCTCAAGATAGGAAAGTTGTGAAAAATCTTACCATAACCATAGATGTCCTTCTCCATGTTGCAGTATTCTACATGTGGGTTTACCAGTCTTCCTTTCGCATATGTCCAGGAATTATTCCAAAGTTTTTCAGTCTCTCAAGGTGAGTCAGGCATCTGACATGGCTGCAGGAACATCGGCCATAAAAATGACGTCTTCATGCACCATCCCTCAGAACAGAAGGCCCCAGTCAGAGCCAGAGTCCTAGTACGGAACAGCCCATCCGGTGCCACCAAGAAAAGCAAGTGCAACCTGACAAGAGAAGGAATACTGCAACATGGAGAAGGACATCTATGGTTATGGTAAGATTTTACACAACTTTCCTATGTCCTATTCCAATGTTGCAGTATTCTACATGGGGGTGAATGCCAACAGTCACTGTGAATTGGGTGGTGGTCTGGAAGAGGTTTCCAGGAATCCGTGAAAGATAGCCCTGGCAAACCCTGCCCTGGCCCTAAAGATATGGTCCAGCTTGTAATGCTTGGTGAAAGTGTGCAATGTGGACCAAGTAGCTGCTTCAAGGATTGTGTTGGTGTCTAGCCCCTTAAAGAAGGCTCCAGAAGAGGCCATTGCTCTGGTGAAGTGGGCTTTAATATTGCCCTGCAAGGTTTTCCCATGGTACAAGTAACAGAAGGAAATGGCCCTGGAGATCCAGGCTGAAATGGTCTGTTTGATCACTGCTTTGCCCAGGGCTCTGGGGCGGAAGGAGACAACAGTTGGTCAGTGTTCCAAATGGACTTGGTTTTATGTAGATAAAACCTAAGCTGTCTGTGGACATCTAGGAAATGAAGTACTCTCTCATTATCCCCCTGCGGATTGGGGAAATATGTGGGCAGGTGTATGGCCTGCTTCAAAGATAGGTCATTGACTAACCTGGGCATGAAGGACAGGTTAGTCCTGAGAGTAACCCTGTCAAGGTGGAAGACTAGAAAAGGTGGTGTAGCTATTTCGAGCTTGTAACTCTGAGACCCTCCTGGCTGAGGTCAGAGACATCAATAAAACAGTTTTCCATGTGGAAAATTTTAGGGAGGCTTTGTCTGCTGGCTCAAGAGGAGCTAGGGTGAGTTTTTCCAGTATATAGTTAAGGTCCCAGAGAGGAAGAGACGGTTTCCTGGGAGGTCTCAGGTGAAGTACCCCCTTGAGGAAGAGTTTGACAGGAAGTCTGGATGCTAGGGGTGGATCCAGAGGGAGACAGGCAGAGACTGCAAACAAGTGTGCTCTTAAAGAAGAGTAGGCCAGACCTGTCTGCAACAGTTCACACAGGTAAGACAGCATAAGAGGGATGTCGCTTGCCAGCAGGTCCAACTGAAAAGCATACAGAAATTTCCCCTTCCAAGAAATTGAGAAGGCAACTGTTGCCAGTGCCTTGGGGTCTGGTGTCTTGGTGCAGAAGCCAGGATGTTGCCTGTTGATGGAGGAGGCAAACAGGTCTATTTGAGGTGTACCCCACAGGTGGACCAGATCCAGGAAGACATCTCTGTGAAGCATCCATTTGTGGTGGTTTGAGATGGCCCTGCTGAGATAATCTGCCTGGGAGTTGTGAAGGGAGGGTATGCAAACTGCCTGTAGGTAATCCCCTGTGAGGTGGCCAGTTCCCACACCAACAGAGCTGGTCTGCAAAGGAGGTAGGATTTGGTCCCTCCCGGTTTGTTGAGATACCACAGGACAGTGGTGTTGTCCATTAAAATCTTGAGAGGGCCTTGCTGGAGGTAGGGTAGGAAGGCTTGTACAG
The DNA here is from genome assembly GCF_019279795.1 of Protopterus annectens. Classification (NCBI taxonomy): domain Eukaryota; kingdom Metazoa; phylum Chordata; order Ceratodontiformes; family Protopteridae; genus Protopterus; species Protopterus annectens. Next base: position 717,944,956 of record NC_056736.1, on the reverse strand, counting down.
CCAGAAGGATTGCACTCATCTCTCCAATATTGATGTGCTCTAGTCTGTGTGTGTGTTTGGCAACAAACCCTGCACCTGCCTTTGGCCTAGTGTTGCTCCCCAGCCCAGATGTGAAGCATCTGTATACATGATCTGAGTGGGTGGGGGTGGTTGCAGAAGAAGGCCTGGGTTCTTGGTCATGTGTCCTAGCCACCACTGAATTTCCTGTTTCAAACAGGGAAGAAGGAGTACCCTGAATTCCATGGGATGGGAATGCTGGGTCCAGACTGACAGAAGATATCATTGTGGTTTCCTCATGTGCAGTCTTCCTAGTGGGAGCATGAATATAGTGGCTGCCATGTAACCCAGAAGTCTCAGGTACTGCCTTGCTGTCAGTTCTGATGCTTGGAGAACGCAGAGCAGGTTTTCTGTCAAGGACATTACCTTGTCTGGTGGCAGGAAGGCCTTCATGAGGTATGTGCAAATCCTGCACCCCAGGAAAACAATGTCCTGTGTGGGCTCCAGATGGGATTTTTAGAAATCTGTTTGTTTTTTCTGTCCCTCTTTTAGTCTCTAGGGTTTCAGAGTGAAGGAGGGTCTTCCGATTGTCTGCCTGAATTAGCAGGTTGTCTAGGTAAGGAAATATTTGGATACCACTTTGTCCTGCAATAGGCGATGACTGGAGCCAGACATTTTGGGAATATCCTGGGTGCAGTGGAAAGCCCAAAGGGCAAGGCACAGAACTGAAAATCGGATGAGCCTGCAAAAAATCTCAGGTACTTCCTGAATGTGGGCTTTTTATTGGGATGTGCAGATAAGCAACCTTAATATCTATGGTTGCCATGAACCCTTGAGGTAGCAGCAGAGGGAAGAGGGTGGGAAGAGCGAGCATCCTGAAGGTAGGCACCTTTAGGAAAGGGTTGAGAGATCTAGTGTAGGTCTCCATGGTCCATCTTTTCTGGGAACCAAAAATCCTCTTCCTTTTGTTTCCAGAGGCACTGGTTCTATGGTGCCTTGAGTCAGCAGAGCTTGTAGTACCGGTTGCAGGAGTAGTAGCTGACTGTTGGGTGGCTGTGGAGTGCCAAATCTTATTGGGGGGGGTGATCCAGGTCATGAAGTAACCATTTTGGAGATGGAAAGAACTCAATTTGTCCGAGGTAATGTGGGACTATACAGGGAGACTGGCAGACAGAAGTAGGGGGGTAGGTAGTCGGACACTACCTGCTCTATCTTGAAAGGGAGACCTCTGGCTGGTGAAGCTCTAGCTGGAGGGGGCCCACTTTCCAGGAGGTCTCCTGGACCTGCAGGGAGCCACAGGATGAGAAAGTTTTCTAATGAATTGCATTTTGGCAGGGTAGTTCCTACAGAACTTGGATGGCCGAAACTAGCAGGCATTTCAAGTCCTGCCTTTTTGTTGTAGAGACTTGAAGAGGTCAGCTACTTTGATGCCAAACAAGGCAAAATGATCTAAAGGGGCATCAGTAAGTCTGGTCCTGAAGTCACCAGGGAGGGGCTGCAGACGTAGCCAAGAGCATCTCCTTAAAGCAGAAGCTGATGCAACTGACCGGGCTGAGGCTTCAGCTGCATCATAACTGCACCTTACTGAGTGTCTAGTCACCTGAGAAGTGACAGCTAGCAGGGAGGACAGGGATGCTTTGGCTGCACAGTCTAGGATGTCAGCCAATTCCTTAGTGGCCTTATCCAGCAGTGCTAAGGAGTACTTGGCCATGTGAGTCTGGTAATTTGTGGCCCTGAAAGACAGGGTGGCCAAAGTGTAAATTTCCTTCCCAAGACATTCCATTCTCTTGCTGCCCTTGGCAGCTGGAAGAATGGTTGTAGTAGGAAGAAGCTTGGAAGCCCCATCAGTGGAAATGGAATTAGTGGCAAAGTCAGCTGAACGGCACTTAAGAAGTTTCTCTGATTCTGGGACCTTGTACAATCTACCAGCCCTGCATGCGGCTGGAGGTTGGGAGTCAGGGTTAAGGGATGCGGAGGAAAAAAAATCCAGAAAAGCCGGTAGAACAGGAGGGATAGCAGAATGACTGGGAGAGTCCATCTGTAAGAGGTCGTAGAACCTCTTCTGCACCTCAGTCACGTCAGTGGATTCCCACTTAAAAAGTGATCTTTCATTTTGTAGATAGTTTCCCCAAAGGTTAAACCCTCAACTGAGGAGTCGGGCTCAATGGATTCTTCCTCTGGTGATCCATACCCCAGGGGAGAGGAGATCAGTGAGGAATAGGAGCGGGTGTCCTCTGAGGAGTCAGAGTTCTTCTTCATCCCTCCTTACAGTATCTGAGGTTTGGGGCCTAAGACTTAAGAGCGGAGGGACAATGCTAGGGCTTCCTGTTGTAGTAGGACAGAGCCATGAAGGCATCGAACAGGCTTTGGCTGAAAGCTTGCCATCGGGCGTGCTTTCAAGGCAGTGGAGAGAGATTTTCGGTCTTTTGATTCTTCTCAACAGGCCTAGCTGGCGTCTGGCTAGGAGAAAGCTTCGAGTCAGACGGAGGGATGGGATCGGCAGAATCCGACGGGCCCACAGAGAGTGCTGGTTTACCCTGGCATCTGTGACAGATGCCAGTAAAACCTCTACAGACATGCCGTCTGCTAGGGATTGTGCGGCTTCCTCACAGGTACCTGCTTTACCCTGTCTGGCGGAAGAAGATTCCTCCGCCAGGCAGATGCCAGCCACAGGCTGAGGTATAGGTGGTAGGTGCACAGCAGAAGAGAGTTAGGCTGCATGGCTTTGGCCCTCTTCTTAGGCGGTTCCAGCTTTAACCGCTGGTTCTCTAGATAAAAGGTTTAGAACATGCAAACGGCAATGTTAGGTCTTAGGGATGAACGCCTGAAACAGGGCAGTTCTCGTGGTTGTGTTCCTTACCCAAATAAAAAAAGGCACTGATCGTGGGTGTCTTTGTTGGGGGGTCTGCAGGCCATATTTGCACTTGCCCCTTCCAGATGACAAGAACAGACTACAGATAAAAGAAGGACTGAAAGGTTCCCCAACAGGGTACTTATCTGATTATTTCTACTCAGATGTCAACGAGTAACAGGAACACCTGGCGTATGACTGGCAGCTGAAAAGTTCTGAGGACTGGTGTGTGCAGACGCCACTTTCATGGCCCACATTCCTGCAGCCACATCAGATGCCCGATGCACCTTGAGGGACTGAAAAACTTTGGAATACTGGCCGGATGCAAGCGAAAGGAAGAAGGGCAAATCCACATGTAGAATACTGCAACACTGGAATAGAAGGACATCTGACTATTCGAGTTCAGGACAGCATGGCCAATGCAGTGCAACTTCTCTAACTATTGCACAAGATTAACATACAGTATGGATTTGTTTCCCTTTGTGGGTTATGAATTTATATAATATTTAATTAGGTAACAGCATACCCTTTTCGCCCTTAAGATACACTTTATATCCATCCCATATGGTCTTTGATTCCTCGGCTCCCTTGAACACTGCTACATCTTGAAATAGGCTGTTCTACCAAACCAGTACTTTCTGTGGCATGATACTTAAGTTTCTGTGAACAATCAAGCTCGATATTAAAGCAGTGTTCTCTTGTCTAGAGCTTTCTGAACTTCCCGAGATAATATAAAGCTTCAACCATATCCCCCTTTTACTTCTACTCTTCAAGGTTATAAAAATGTTAAAGTTCTTCTATTCCTTTACATGGCTTCCAAGTCCAGCTATGCACTTTTCTTTCCTCCTCTGAACTGCCTCTATTCTGGTTCAGATAAAGTTAAAGTTCTTTATAAATGCAAATATGAAAGGTGAGGTCTTGGAAGAAGACTGTAAAAAGTACAGTTTTGTACCTACCATAAATGTAGATGTTCGAGGATCCACATTGCTGCAGTCCTAACCATTGGGTAGTCCGCTGTCCAGTCGGCCCGAATACCAAAGTATATGGCTGACGTCGGTCAAGGCGCATTAGACTGATGTCAGGACGTCAGGGTACTAATGCGCATGACCGACGTCATATCCTCAGTCTTTTCTTGCCCCAGATGTCAGAAGACCCTAAAAAGACAAGGCCCAAACCAAAAACACCAAAAAACCCTGCACCAAACATATATACAATATATACAAATTTACAAGAATATAGCCTAACCCACACCACCACCCCTAAACACAGAGGGGAAGGAGGGAGGGTAAATTGGACTGCAGCAATGTGGATCCTCGAACATCTACATTTATGGTAGGTACAAAACTGTACTATGTTCTTCATTCCACATTGCTGCAGTCCTAACCATTGGGTAGAATCCCAAAGCAGAGGTAAGGGAGGCTGGCAAATCATAAGGAAGCAGGAGCTGTCAACATGCCTTGCAAAATAGCAGTGGCAAAACCAGCCCTAGATTTAGAGTAGAGAGGAAGGTGGTAATGCTTAGAGAAAGTATGCACTGAACTCCAAGTAGCTGCCTCCAAAATATCCTTAGTTGCCACCCCCCTTAGAAATGCTGTTGAAGTGGCAGTAGCCCTAGTGGAATGAGGCCTAATCCCAGCTGGAATCTCCTTGCCATGATGGGAATAACAAAATGAAATGCAAAACCCAATCCACTTAGAAATAGTTTGCTTAGACACAGGCTTGCCCTGAGAACTCAAAGCAAAAGAAACAAACAACTGCTGAGACTGCCTGAAATCCTTAGTCCTGCTTAAATAATAACGTAACTGCCTATGTACATCCAAAGTGTGCAAAATCTTTTCTCCCTTATTTTGGGGATCTGCATAAAAAGTAGACAAATGAATAGTTTGGTTTAAAGCCACACTAGAAACCACCTTAGGCATAAAGGAAGGATTAGTACGTAATGATACCCTATCCTTATGGAAAATCAAAAAGGGCTCTACTGCCATAAGGGCCTGCAACTCAGAAACCCTTCTTGCAGAAGTAATAGCCAACAAAAAAGCAGTCTTCCATGACAAGTATTTCAATTCAGCAGTAGCCGCAGGCTCAAAAGGTTGTAGAGTAAGTTTTTCCAACACAAAATTGAGATCCCAAGCAGGAGTAGGAGCTCTACGTGGGGGTCTTATATTCTTTGCCCCTCTAAGAAACTGCTTGAACAAAGGATGCGAAAACAATGGTGGGTCACAATCATAGTGAGCTGAAATTGCTGCAGCATGAATCTTAATGGAAGAGAAGGACAAACCTTTGTCCAATAACTCAGTAAGATATTGAAGAGCCACACTCAAATTAGGCTCAGAAATCTCCAAATTCTTTGCTGCACTCCAAAATAAAAATCTCTTCCATTTTTCTGCGTACACTTTCCTTGTACTAGGTCGTCTGGCTTCCATAATCACATTTAAAACTTGTTGAGGAAGTTGAGACCTGCTGTGTTTCAAAACAGAATATGCCAGGCTGTTAGATGAAGAGAGTGAAGCTTGACATTGAGCAGGTGACCGTCCTTCTGAGATAACAGGTGTGGAATCAAAGGTAAAGGCCATGGAGGCGTCGTTACCAGACTCCTTAGTAGTGGGTACCAGTGTTGCCGAGGCCAATCTGGAGCTATTAAAATCATCCTTGGCTTGTCTTCTCTGACCTTTAGGAGCACCTTTGGGAGAAGAGGCAGAGGTGGAAAGGCATACACATGAAGATTTTTCCAACTGAAAGAAAGAGCATCCACTTTCCAAGCTGTGTGATGAAACCCCTTTGTGCAAAACTTTGGCAGCTGGTGGTTTAGTGGAGAAGCGAACAGATCTATGTCTGGAGTTCCCCATGACACTGTCAATTTCCGAAATACATGAAGATCCAGTTTCCACTCGTGGGGATCCATGATTTGTCTGCTTAACACATCTGCTAAGGAGTTCTGTGCTCCCGGCAGAAACCTTGCCTGAAGAGTTAGTTGCAAGCTGAGCGCAGTCTCCCATACAATCATTGCTTGCCTGCATAGAGGATAAGAATGTGTTCCCCCTTGTTTGTTGATGTACCACATGACAGTTGTGTTGTCTGTTAGAATCAACACCTGCCCCGGAAGAAGCAACTCCTTGAAAGCCATTAATGCAAACTGGACTGCTAACATCTCCATGTTGATATGTACATGCAGTAGTCTGGCAGGCCACTTGTCTTGTATCCATTTTCCATTTAGATGAGCTCCCCAAGCAATGTCCGAGGCATCTGTCGTTAAAATCTGACTCGCCTCTGGCCGGGTCACAGAGAGTCCCTTGTTTAGGTGACATTCCTGAGCCCACCACAAAAATTCTTTTTGGATGCAAGGTATTATTTGAATGACAGTGTCCAAATCCTGGCAGTGCTGTGTCCATACATTTTTGAGATACCATTGCAGCTTCCTCATATGCAGTTTGGCATTGGGAAGCACCAGAATACAAGATGCCATGAACCCTAAGGCTTGAAGGACTGTCCTTGCAGTCAGCCCGGACTGAAGAGATAGTTGGTGGAAATAACTGGAAAGATTCTTTTGTTTGTCCGGGGTTAAAAAGGCCATCTGGGCTGCTGTATTCAGTCTCACACCCAGAAAGCACATGTCTTGAGAGGGTACTAGACTGGACTTTATTTCGTTCACAGAATACCCTAGGCATCTTAGCACTGCTATGACATATTCCAAATGCTGTAGAAGGTCTTCCTTTTCTTGAGCCAGAATCAGGCAGTCGTCCAAGTAAGCATAGATTTGAATTCCTTTTAGCCTGAAGTAAGCTATCACTGGAGCCAGAACCTTTGTGAATACTCTGGGCAGTAGATAAGCCAAAGGGCAATGCAGAGAACTGATAATGAGAATTTCCAGCTCGAAACGCAGATACTTTCTGCAACTTAGTCTTATAGGCACATGAAGGTAAGCTTCCTTGAGATCTAAAGTTACCATCCAGTGATCTTTGCCCAGCAGAGGTAAAAGCTGTTGTAACGTCAACATTTTGAACTTGGGAATGTCCAGATAAGTGTTGAGGATAGATAAATCCAAAATTGGTCTCCACGTGTTCCCCTTCTTTGGTACTAGGAACAGGCGAGAATAAAATCCTAGGCCTCTTTCTGGTACAGGGACTGGCTGAATGGCCCCTATTTGGAGTAACAGAGAAATTTGCTTGTGAGCCTCTTTTCTTTGTGGAGGAGGAACGTCTGGCATGCCTTTGAAAGGGGGCAAGGTATGGAAATAAAACCTGTAACCGTGGTGAATGATATCCAAAACCCATCTGTCTTGAGTAATTAAATCCCAATTTTCTTTGAAAAGAGACAGCCTTCCTCCCAAAGGAGCTGCCAGACGAGAATGTACTGGCAGCTGAAAAGGCAGGTCATTGGGTCTGTTTACGAAAGGACTGACCCCTGCCCTCACCAGAAGTCTGAGCAGGAGAACTCCCTGTTCTAGGCCTAAAAGAACCTTGAGCTCTGCCCCTACCCGTCTAGACCTACCCCTAGACTGGGAATCATAAGCAGGATATGTCCATCCCTTAGTAGGCCAATTTCTGCTAAACTTTGGAGGTTGCACCTGCAAAAAATCTTTAACAGTCTGCATAGACTTAGCCTTGTCCTCCATTTTCTTTAAAACTGCTTCCACAGGCGAACCAAACAACACATCAGACTGTAAAGGAGCATCTAAAATCCTTGTCTTAACATGCTCAGCTAAATTCTGATCCCTCAACCAGGCGTGCCTGCGAAGAACAGAACCAGTGGCAGCCACCCTCGAGGAGGCCTGCACAGCATCAAAACCACATTGCAAAGAATGCTTACCCACTTGTTCGGACACATGAACTAAATCATGCAACTCTTTACATTCAATACCTTCCGCCAGAGCATCCACCTTAGATTTCAATTGTGTAAGGAGATAATTTTGATATTTTAGCATGTGAAACTGACAATTCAACGCCCTCATGGCTAAAGTGGAAGTATACACTTTCTTTCCCCATCTATCCAAAGCCCTTGCCTCTTTATCAGTGGGAACAGGATTTTTAACAACAGAGGCCTTAACACCTTTAGGCCCCTGAGAAACAGTTTCCGGGTCTGCCCTAGGACTCTTAAAAAGATACTTATGAGCTTCAGGCACCCTATAGTACCTATCAGGTTTAACAGGGGCAGGAGGCAAAGAATCAGGGTTCAGGGAAGCCTCTGCAAAAACATCTTCCACCACATTCAACACAGGAGGTATAGCTAAGGGCCTATGCTGGGGTAAAACAAGAATTCCCTAAGCCTCTTCCTGGAATCAGAGAAATCTTGGCCTTCCCATTTAAAATGCTCCCTCATGGAATGCAGAGTCTCTGAAAATGAGAAATCCTCAGGAGGAGAAGCTGAAGGAGTGGAATCATCCACATCAGAATCAGAATAAGGAGGATACTCCTGCACGTCTTCAACCGAAGACTCAGAAGCCTCAGAACACTGTTCAAAACTCTCAAACTCAGGCTTCACCCTAGGCCTCTTATCAGGAGGGGGCATAGAACCTCTAATCATAGTAATCAAATCCTCTGCCATTTTAAGCATATGTTTCTTAGGCACAGAACCTGAAGTGCTAGGAGAAACCCCCACGGAAGCTAAACTTGGCCTACCTCTCAAAGAAGTCTTGGAAACAGAAGGAGAGGCTCTAACCACCTTAGGAATAGAGGGAACAGCAGCTACCTGAGAAGCCCCCTCAGCCTGGCCTACCTCCTGAGAGGGCACATCCTGTAACAGTAAAGTCTCTGCCTGAGACTCCAAAGAAACTCCTGGCAAAACCTCTTGCTCCACTGAGCCTTCTAAAGAACCGACGTCCGGGACTGCCGGTTCTTCAACTCTAGGCTTAGCTGCTTTGTCCTTGCGCTTTTTGGACGAAGCGGGCGTCGGAGCATCCGACGGCATTTTATAGTTACAACGCTTCCCAAACACTAACCTGGCACAGTCTAACCTTCTCTTAGTAGTGCGTTTGTTAAATCTAGCACAAGAGCGGCATCCAACAACGTCGTGCTCAGGCCCTAAACAAGGTATACACAAAGTATGGTAATCCCTATGAGGTATCTGTTTCCCACAAGAAATAGTTATTCACTTTTTCTGACATCCGGTTAAATACTGAGGCAAGAAAAAACCAAAATGTTCCCCAACGGGGTACTTAGCCAACTTTGATTCGGTCTGAAACTCCGACTTCAGAAAATTTCAGAACGCCAACCTGCACTCGCAAAACTGCTTCTGCATCGGACCATGCGGCAAAAAAGACTGAGGATATGACGTCGGTCATGCGCATTAGTACCCTGACGTCCTGACATCAGTCTAATGCGCCTTGACCGACGTCAGCCATATACTTTGGTATTCGGGCCGACTGGACAGCGGACTACCCAATGGTTAGGACTGCAGCAATGTGGAATGAAGAACATCACACGGTTCAAGAAAAGCCTCATTTCCGACCACGTCTCACCCAGTGTATTCCAGTATTGCATTCATCTCTTCTTACTGCTCTTGGACCTCCAAAAGATTCCACACACATAGAAAAAATAATTGACCCTTATGGGAAAAATATGTAAAAGATGCTTAGAAGCTGCTCAAGGAAAAAAAATGCATTCTAATGGTACTAGGCTATTTAAGATAACAGAGTGCAAGAATTTTTTAATGAGCCAGTAAACGAAATGCGTGTATTTTTTAAAATCGTGTAGGATTATTGTGGAAATCTGGGATGAGGGCATCGTGACGGCCTGCCTCATGAATTCCAGTAGGATTACACAGGGGAACTTTTGTAAGGCATTGAGTATCACAGACGGACCCCGACATATTAGCCATCACTGAATCTTGCTTGAAAGATTCATTTTTTTATATCTGTGTACATGTCTCAGAAATACCAGATGCTTGCTGACAACAGGCCAGAGGCGAAGTACAAACACCTAGCTAAAGAAATGCCAAGCTAACCTTCTCACTCACAGACAATACCCTTAAACGTTGTGTTGTTCAGCTACCAACTAGTCGTTCGTAGAACGGTCAAGTTGTTTATCCTACAGTCGAGGTTTGATTCTCACCTTTGAAAGGGGAACTGGCTAGGCTTAAAATGGCCCACAAAGGCAGCCAGCCTAATATTTATCTATAAGCAAAGCTAAACGGACTGTCTGCAAATCTACTCTCTCTTCAACTCCTGTATTTGAAGAGGATAACCAGAATTTCTAACAAGGTCTCACAAACTTGCATTTTATATTTATTTATATTTATTTATTTGCATTTGTTAACCGGGTTGGTCCAGCTGGGTAAGATTTACCCTTTTTCAGTGGAGACCAGAGGGGAAAAGCCCCAAACAGACATACAAATACATATGAAGAGACAAATTAACAATATTACAGAGGAAAACAATATTATGGGTACAATGGATAAGAAAAACAAACCATGAAAGTTTGAGAATATGAGTAAGGTAGGCCAGAGGCATGCATGCAAAAGATTTATGAAAAGGTGTTCTGAGCAAGATCTCTGAATTAAGTTAAAGTAGGCAAAGAAATGATGATTTAGGTGTGGAGTCAGTAGTGTGGTAGTTTTAGGTGGGAGCATGTGAAGGACATTCCCATTTGGAGGGGAGAAGCATGGATTTGAAATTGTTGTGGTTAGGTATATTACGTAGTGGTGTGGGGACATTGCTCCATAGTTTGACTATAGTGTGGGATAGTAGTAGTTTACCAGTTGGGTGGATGGGTTTGTGTACATGCAGGAGGTTTTGGTCAACGTGCACTATTGCAGGACAACATTGAACGGCAGGAAATGGGCCTACTATATGGTAATTAAACCTTTGGCATTTAGCACAATTAAGGTTGCAAACAAATCAGCTTCATCCTGCAGTCCTGGGTTTGACTCCTTCAGTCACTATTTGTCTACTGTGTGACTGTGCAAGTTGTAGAAGACCATGATCCTCGGCCTCTACAGAAAACAGTCCTCAATCTGTTTAGACAACACAGTTATCAAAACACTTAAGTGAAGAATCGCATCAGACTTGATCCCTGTAACAAGGATGGGAGTTGCATAAACCTAGTATTTCCAGCAGATCTTACAGGTGTACAACTGTTAATATTACCAAACACCCTAAGAGGCCACTGTCTCGTCACGCTTCAAATGTCTTAAGTACCATAAAGCATGTCCCATCCTGCCCCTCCTGCAGTTAGAATTCCTTAAATAGGAAATGACAGCAATACACCCCAAATACGTTTCTGGACATAACTTGTGAAACAAGGCAGGTTCTTCCCTTGATGGCACTAGAGAAGGGAAGGTAATACTTGCCAATAGCTCACCAATAACCTTAAGGGTACAAAGGCCAGGGACAAAGTTTGGAGGAAATGGAATGAATTTAAGAATCCACATTTCTATCATGAATATTGTTCTTGCAGAAGGGATCAACTGTCTCAGAAAATTAAGACATGAGACAAACAATTTTCTAGAAGACTGTCAACCTGAAAATAACATCTTTCAATAAACAGGGGACAAAAACATGGATAATGACACCAAGACAAGCCAGTTGGAAATCTTGAAAGTACAGGTCTAATATAGAACACAATGTGTCACTAGGCCATGCATTGTCCACCACAGCACCACTTTTCACTTAAGCATCAGCAAAACCTGTTAAGAAATTACTAGATCAAAACTGCAAAGAAATTACTAGAAGAAAACAGAAAATGCAACACTAACACAAGCCAAAGCTCTCTTCTTAAATTAGCCAGTCCTATCACAACCAGACTTCAACCACAGTTTTAATCTGTTCCTCATCAGAGGAATTATTTTCAGCTATTAAAACATTCCTTGATAATTCCACTCCTGAAATTTTCCACAACAAAGATGGTAGAAATACAGACTGCCAATTCTGACACCTTTGGTTAAGCTCATGAAAAATTTCAGCATGCTCAGATCGCATACATGAGGATGTCACTTTCACAAAGACATTCAGGAAGTCCTTCAACAGTCTTGCTGACATTTACAAGAGAACAGATATTATATGTGTGAAATGGAGAAAGGTCCAGTTGACCACAGTTGTCTTTGGTGACTTGAAAAGGGCTTACAAGACAAAAATTCAGTGTTCCTTTCAAAGCTTGAAAATGTCACATTCAGGGAGGAGCCATGTCAAACGGCCCAGTGACTTATCGGAATGACTGAACATTTGGTTTTACCTGTGGTTTCTCTACCACTAGCAACTTTATTATACACGTAAGGGGAAAAAACAATGCAAAATGAATGATGGTTCTAGAGAGACATCCATTACCAGCAGAATTCAGTCACTTCAAAATCACAAACATGCAACCAGCCAGAGCAAGAGACTTAGTTGTGCAATTTAAAGATTGAATTAAGATATAAAGCAAATATTTCAATATCTAGTAAGAACAGTAGATGGCTATTCTAAATTGTCTGAGGACCAGTTTTATTAAAAACCTGGGCTGCAGTTCTAGACATACAATGCAATATTTCATTTACCTAGTTAATTTGTTAACCAGGGGCATGGACTGCTCTGTGGACCCTTTCCCATCATTCCTTGGTCAAAAAGGCAAGGACAGACGAAACACGTGGTGCATACATTCAGTAAACAAAATAAGAAGCAATACAAATACTTTAGTGCCAATAATGCAATTTGCTTTGGCAATTAGCATATTCACCAAGTATAACTCCTTCTACAAAACAAATAATAGTATTAACTTATAGCCAATACCTGCTGAGCGTTTCTGATCTGTTTATCAGCTTTGTTGCATTTAACATGTTCCGGTTCCTTTTATCAAACAATGAATCATCACCTACAAGCTATACAAGTTTACTGAACACAAATACTAAAAGTCACTTATTTTTGTTCTTTGCAAATATAAAATAACTGTACACAAGACATTAGTACACATTCAGTAACCCACTTGTTCCACTTCACAGTCAGCTAAAAGTGATTTAGACTACAAAACAAACTCACCCTTCCCTCAAGATTGCACATCAAAAGTTAATTTTTTTTTTTTTTTTTTTTTTTTTTTTTTTTTTTTTAATTCTCTCTGCCCAGAAACTGTTACACAAAGACTAAATAGATGCCCCACAGAGTAAGGGAGGTGTCCTTTCTTGGCACCTATGATTTACTTTATCAGCTGAGGACACCTGCTTAAAGGAGGAATGACCGATATTTGTAACAAATGTTAAATGCAACCAGAAGGGTTACAAGTGCCATCACAAGAAAGGAGAAACTTTAAAAACTGCAAGAACTGCAGGAAAAGTTTCCTCAAGTTGTATCCCCAAGTAAATCTGTACAGCATCATCTCAAGATGAAGATCAGCTGTCCAAACAGAACCTTACTAAATATTCCACGTTGGGAAGAACAAGGAAGAAACCAGATATTAGGGCAGTCGGACATTTTACCAAGGTACCAAAAAGACTAAATCTATAATTATCTTGTTTGATGTAAATAGCTCATGATGTGCTTTCAGAGATGTAAAGTTAATGCTCATTTAAAAATTATCAGTACAAGTAATGCACACTACCTCCCAGAATGTGCACAAACTTACATTTTATAATTACAAAAAGGGCGGATATAATAAAGTTTTAAATAAGCCACTGTCAAGCAGTAATGTTGCAGGTCATATGACAGTTTCTACAAGCAGAAAAGTTTCCGTGAGGAGTTTACCGTGTCACTAATGAAGCATTCCGGACAATATTTAAAATATCAGACTCCTGAATAAGACATTCCCTAAGATGAGATCCAGTTGCCAAGTATCCATTTGTAGTTCCATAGTAAGGGAAGACCATGCCATAAGTATGGGAGAAGACCTTCCCAAGTGGAAAAGATTTGGGGTTTGTGACGTGTCCAGAGCTCGAGCACTAGACAGTGAATGGACGGACCAGGATTAGACTAACAGAAAATCCACGCATTAAACTTTATGTAGAAACCAAGTTATGTGCTGCTCCCCACTGTTTTTCATGTGACCAAGCCATTTGCAATGAAACCCTGAGGTCTATTAAAAGATGACGATTAAACTTCATTTAAGAGTTGATTTCAGCAAGGATCTTTAAAATGCTACTGCCGCATGCTAGAAAATTGTTCATCTACTAAAGTGGACTCTAGATCCATCTTGGCATGTTAATTTTATTCACATATCTGTAAAAAACCTGTGTGTGTGTGTGTGTGTGTGTTGCACGCACTGCATGCACCATAAATGTGTCTTCTACTCACTCTGTCTGAAGATTTGCATTTACTTGTTAACTGAATAAGTGAACTGGTTTTCCACCCCTTCATCGTGACCTGGGTTGCAAGTGTAAGTCCTATACATGTCTGGTTCACTACAATATCTTTGCTCAAACATGTTCTTGGGAGGAGAGAAGAAACTTACATGTGCTCCTTGTGCCTACGTGAATCCTCCCAGGGTGCTACATACTCTTCAGAGGCAGTGACCTTATGTCAAGACCGAGCCCCCAGACCCTGCAGCTGTGAAGCATAGTATTTACCACAAAGCCACCATGCTATCCTGATCTGTAGATCTGCTCTCATACAGTGGACTGCAGTTGTCTTGATCTCTACCACATCCACATCAATACACAGCAATGTTCATTTTCCTAAAAATATTTCAAATATAAACATTTTTCTCTAGAGAACTGCTACAAGGTACAGAAGTACATACAAATAATGCATTTATGCATATCATGACTGCATCCACAGTAAGTGTAGATGACACTTCCATGCCTACAGATAAAAATGTATGTATACTGTATCATGCAACAATGTCATGTATTAGTTTGGTAACAGTCTGTTAGAACAAAATGTTAGTGTGCTGCTCTGTTATAAGAATTTATATTCCCCCATGGACTTGGAGGGATTTCAATATATAAGACAGGAATTACAATATATATGGGTGCTAGAGGGCATGTAAAGATACACGTGTGTGTGTGTGTGTGTGTGTGTGTGTGTGTGTGTGTGTGTGTGTGTGTGTGTGTGTGTGTGTAGGCACGCACAACTAGCTGAGGCACGTCCTCTCCATAAACTTCAAGGCAGCAGTAAACATGAAACTTTGCTCTGGTTTGATATGCATTGATTTGATATGCATTGATTTAAGGTTATGTGGTGCAGATTTAATCTGGGAAGGACAAGTCCCATCAAGATGAATGCAGAGGATGAGGGTAGATAAAAACAAATTAGAGACAGTACTACGGTAATTTAACATCATTCCTTTTCTGAGGTGCATATTAGATTGGAACGATTTACAGATAATTCAGAATGACAAGAAGTGCATTAGCTAATGAATGTGACAAAAGTAGCTGTACATAAAGTCTGTGTGCTGGGAGGGATTATATTTATTTTCACACTATTCACATCCAATTTACGGTGCTTGAAGCCATTTGGTTGACTGCGTTTTAACTACTGCTAAAACGTAGACAAGTAAAATGAAGGAAATCCAGGTGCAGTAAGAAAATCAAGTGTATAAACTCGTATGCACTGCAAGTAACGGATTTTACATGACGGCCAAAGGTTTGCAGCTGTGCATTTGTTTTACATGTGAACTATCAACAGGGATGGGAGGGACAAGAAACTAAATGACTTTGTAAAGTTAACAAAATAACAGCAAACGGATGAAACAGCTCAGATAACGTGTATAAATGTGTTGGGCTTTCTTTTCATGTGTTTTTAAACAATATTCCAGTGTAGAGCTACAGAGAACATCTGGGTGAGAAGCAGCCCTGTATCACCGCTGCAGACCTGTGAACTAGATAAATTAAGATTTTGTACAGGGGAAAAAGTCAACTACATAGCTGAGTGAGACTAAAGTTGCCAAGAGCCATGTGGAAGCAGTATTTAACCAGTAACATGGGGAAAATGCTGAAGAATTTCAGGGGTGGAGGTTTACAGGCAGCATCAACAAAGATCGGAATACAGAGTACAATTCTGAATGTCCCTGAAGGTACCAGAGTTACCTAGAACACGAATGGCCGTTTCACATTTCACAGGCAACCGAGAAAATCCATTAGTTCACAATGGTAAGACAGATATTCAGGTCGTAGCCTGCTATAGGTCCCCAACCATGTTCCAAGACTCTCACTCCACATTCCTAAGCACCCTGGAAACTATTAAGATCCAAACCAACACCCTCATACTAGGTGACTTCAACTACCCCTCCATCAACTGGGAAAACTACTCGTGCACCAATGCACTGGCCCAACGCCTCCTGGAATTCGTCAATTTCAATACCCTCGACCAGCTGATTCTTAACCCCACTAGAGGAAGCAACATCCTTGACTTGGTTATTACTAACATGGGCAACTGTTGCTCTACACCGATAGTCAATTCCTACCTGGTTACATCTGACCACAAACTAATCACCATGGAAATCCAAATCTCACCCACACACCCCCATAAAATATCCACCAGGAAAAACTTCTCCAAAGCCGAATTTTGGACTCCTAAAAAGAGGTGGCTATCTTCACGGCACCCATGCCAATGGAAAATATGTGCATGATTGCCAAATTATACACCAATGCACTGTACGGACACGTACATAAATGCATGGAACCAGCCATACCCAACAGAAAAAAAGATTCTCTCCTCCAAAAAAAGGAAGCCAAATCTTTTGGTACCCTGCTATTAATAAACTCTACAACAGAAGAAAGAAACTGCTGCAGAAAAAGGAAGTCAAGACTGGGAAAATTCCCTTATTAGCCTCAACAAAAAGTTGAGATCCCTTATCAAAACCTCCAAAGCCAGCTATGAAGGCAGAACTGCGACATACACTACAAACAACCACAAAGCCTTCTATAGTTATATCAAGAATCTCCACAGCTATACCCAGATTTGCTCTGTGTTACTGCATAATGGTACCTCCTATACTGAGCCAACAGGTATTGCCAACATACTGGCTGACAGGTTCAGTGCTAACTTTACCCCCCCCCCCCCCCAGGACAAATATCAATAGCGGAAGAATGCCAGGCACCCAGCATTACGGCAGCACAGGTTAAAGCTGCATTGTCCAAGGCCAGCTTCTATGGGACCTGATAATATCCCTGGCTGTGTTCTACACAAATTACAAAGTGAAATGACACCACATCTGTGTGCCCTGTTCACTGAGCCTCACCTCAGGCTTTGTCCCTATGGCACACTGCTACAAGTCACCCCTCGCCATAAAGGAGGAGCGACTACAGATCCTGGAAATCATCACCCCATTAGCCTGACAAGTCTGATATGCAAGGCTATGGAGCGCATCATCATGGACCCAATTAACAAGGATAGTGAGAATCTCCAAACTCTAGATCCCATGCAATTTGGTTTTGTAAAAGGTAGACCATGCCTACTCAACCTGGTTGACTTAGAGTCAGTCACCAGAGCTGTACATGAAGGTAAGGCAGTTCATACAGCCTACCTTGATCTGGCCAAGGCCTTTGATACCATCCCTCAGTCAGGAATTATTGATAAACTCACCAAACTAGGCATCAACCCCTATATCATTAGGTGGGTTGCAAACTGGCTCACAGAAAGAATCCACAGTGTGAAAGTAGCGGACTCCAAGTTAGACTGCCGACCAGTCACGAGTGGAGTCCCACAGGGATCAGTCCTGGGTCCTCTTCTGTTTGGCAGCCATTTAACAGAAGTCCAGGCCAACACAGAGGGACTCTGACTGACCAAGTTCACAGACTACTGCAAGCTGGGAGCCATTATTAACTCCCCCAAGTGATACAGACATCCTACAGAAAGCCCTAACTGAGACCAATGACTGGCGTCAAAACCATGGCCTTAAGCTTAATGCCAAAAAATGCGTAGTCATCCCCTTTGGGAAAAACTCCAGTTCCCATTAATTACCACATCGAAGGGAGCCCACTGAACACTGAAGGAATTGTAAGAGATCTGGGGACACAGGCTGACCGCAACCTCTCTGACCACATTCCACTGTGGTCAGAAAGTCCTTTTATGTGGCACATCTCATTACCAATGGTATTGCATCCAGGAAGAAAGAGGTAATCATTTCTCTCTACTCTTCCCTCATTAGACCAATCCGATTATAATGCCCCATTTGGCATGTACCTCACTAGACCAATCTGATTATAATGCCCCATTTGGCATGTACCTCACTAGACACCTGCAACAGCTGGAGAGGCCACAAAAGAACCTCACAAAGAGGATCCTAGGCCTTACACATTTCCTACATGGACAGACTCAAAAAATTCCAGCTATTCTCAGTCTCATATCATCTACTAAGAGGCAATCTCTGCTTGACTTACAAAGCCATGTCTGACCCAGCTCGGTTAGAAATGCTACATCTAAAGAAATACCAATACCTCCGCATCACATGCTCCAGAGACCTCAACCTCATTACCACAATCAACAGAACATGGTTGAGGGACAGGTTCATAACCCAGAGACTGCCCATGCTCTGGGACAGACTTCCCATACATGTCAAGCAGAGCACCTCACTGGCCTTCTTCGAGAGAAATCTTGATGAGTGGATGGGAAATAGAAAGTTCACCCTGGGGATCACTCCAGTGGCTCTACTTGATAGAGGCGCTGGGAACTAATGTCGGGCGGCACAATGCCAGGGCACTTCTACGGGCTAGGCTTGTAAAGACTCCAGGGCCATTAGCCTAGTACACACCTATGAACAAATTACCAGCTAAATCCTACTACAGAAGTCTGTAAAATCTAAACACTACTACTACATTCTGCATCTCAGAAATGAATGCCATGTACTGTATGATAGCATTTAGCATTTCTTGATTAAAAATCTATGAAACATTAAAAATATATATGAAAATAGTACATACATGCAAACACAAAATGCAGCAATGGAGACTCAAAATTGATAAAAAATGTTAAAACAATATAACCAGGTGTAATGTATAGGGAAGCCAAGGTTTGATTCAGAACAGAAAGTTGTGTTTACAGCCAAAATTAGCTGAAATTAAACCTGGTTTCAATGTAATAACGATTATACTGGTTTTAGATAGATAGAGAAATGAGAGGATTGCCACATGATGTGTATTAACTTTAAATGCAGCAATTTTAAAGTGGTCATAATTGTGCAACTGCATGTCTAATGTTACTGGTGCTTTTATTTGAGCACGTTTTAAAATTCTGCAGATCTGCAAATGTGCTACTGTCATGTTAGAAATGTCTAGCGTCGTTTATGTGATTTTTTTTTTTTTCTAAAAAAAGAAGTCTTGCATCTGTTTTAAACTGATGCATTTTGTATTTGGAGAGGTTTTAACAGCATAATTTTGATATATGCTTTTTTTTGGGGGGGGGTTACAATTTGTGTGTGAGAAATATAAAGATATCTACATGTTATATACATATAGACAGGAGAAACCACTTGTACAAGTCAACACAGTATTTTGTCAACACAATTTGGATGACAAGACAGCTGATCAACAGTTGTACAAGAACACTATATTACCAGGGATGGGGAACAAGCACTTTCCCCAGTGCAGTGTGATCTCAGAGTTGGAATATATAATTAGCAGTAGGTGATGAGGGTGCAAGGGGGGGGGGGGGTTGGACCCCCCTGCAAAACATTGTGTAGTTGTATGCTCTGAGCTTATGTATAGAAGCATGTGCAGTTGTGTGTTGCAAGTTTTTGATTCATGTGCGTTGACATTAGCTGGGGTTTAGATACTTTTAAAAGTACACACATGATTTTTAATTATATATATATATATATATATATATATATATATATATATATATATATATATATATATATATATATATATATATAAACAAACACTAGAAAGAAATGGAGAGCACCTATCCCTGAAACAAAACAGGAAGAGAAGAGAAATTGCAGTAGGAATTATGCACGTTTGTAAGAGATGTTCATATGCCTGGCAGCAAGACAAAAATGCACTGCTTATGCTATAGTTCTGCAGTTTAATTAATGACTCAAACACTGATACGAAAGGAACATGAACATAGTGTCTTCTTTCAGATGCCATTATGCTTTAAGTGCAATTTCTGTACTACATCTCCAGAAGTGTCCAAACACAACATACTGTACAATTAAAACAAATGTGGTATGACTGAAGCAGACACAGAGACAAGGATATGAAAACAACTGCAAATACAGATCACATGGCCCAAGCTGCAAGGTTAACTTAGTAAAGGGTGTATCCACCTCTGCACAATCCTTTTCAAGAATAGATTTGCGGTACAGTTTCTTCTTTACTCATTTCCACCCACTGTTTTTGTCCCCATTGCCTTTTAGTACAGTTGTTCTAATCATCCTCCACCCTTTCACAGAAATCATTTTTCCATGCATATCAGCCAACCACCTTCTAATCTCAGACCCTGCCTTGGCACTCTTTTGAAATACAGTATCAACTTGGGGTCAGACTCCCAAATACTTGCGCTTGGTGTAAGTGAATTATTCTAGTATAAGCAGGCACTATCAAATTTAAAGCATAGTTTTTCTTTTCAAGTCTCCTTAGGAAGGAGCAAGACGACCTCTCAAATCCCTACTGTACAGAAGTTTAACCCTGCTAAACTTTGCTGCACTCCTCTGACTACAAACATAAAAGTGGGGTAACAACTGCTCCCATTTATCTTCTGTAACAGTAACTTTCCTTAGCATGGATTTCAGTGTTTTATTGAATCTCTACATTAATCCAGCTGTTTACAGATGGTAGACTGATGTTTCCATCTGTTTAAATTTAAAGCACTGACATAATATCCTAGACAGAAAGGCATTGCCCTTGATCAGTAAGTCTCTATGCCTACCTACTCTACAGAACCAGTTCCCTGAAACAGTAGCCTTGGCATTAGCTTTTTGTAATGGCACAGCTCCTGGAAGCCCTAGAGTAGAGCTTTAACTACTAGCACATGCAGTTATCCACTACTAGATCGTACTAGTTGCCCCATGTCCACAGTAATTATCCACTACTAGATTGTACTAGTTGCCCCATGTCCACAGTAGTATGTTCAAATGACACTTCTATGATGAGCGCAGCTCTCAAGAGACAATTACTCCCAAGATAGGGGTGCAGTTTTCTAGCATTCGAGACAAGAAACAAAAAAACTCATGACTGGCCAAGACAAGAAACAAAAAAACCTCTATGACTGGCCAGTAAAACCAGACTAGCACCTCTATCTTAGTTTCCTTCCTTCCCCAGGTTACCTCCTGACATTTCAATATGGACTAGTTTCATTACAAGTACCCAACAATCTTTTGGTACTAGCAAGGGAGGTTGAATTTCGTTCTTTTATTTATTCTACATAAGAGGTAATTTATTTAAGTATCTAGTTTTGTACACTGCAACAGAGATCCGACTGTGACAAGAGGTGACTGGGCTAGGAGTAGCAATGCCAGTACTGCAGGAGCTTGATAAGGATGGACAGGAGTAGGGGGGTCCCAATCACCTCTCCTGGGAAGAGGGAGGGGTGGCGACTACTCACCAAGCACCTGAAATGGTACGATTTCTTGTGTAGTTCCTTCTCAAAAAGATCGACACTGCAGATTCTTCTGTCTTCTCCCGAAGAAGGCTGGTTCTTAAACTTTGTACTTTGTCTCCATCTGTGCTTGTGGATGGGAGGACAGGTTTACTTGCTGGCAATGTCGCCTGCAGAAGTAAGGGAAACCTGGCAGGGTCATTTTATTGCACCCCCCCCCCTCTTCCCACATGAAACAGTATGCACAGGGGACATTTGACTTAAAGTGAAAAACCCCAGATGGCTGCCTAAATGACAGCTGTCTCACACTCAAACCTCATCCCAGTGATGTGGAATAAATCAGATGACTAGCTGACAGGGGGACTGATTGGCATTAACCAGGGGCAAACAGCAAAAAATAAAATAGATTTAAGAATTATTATGTTCACCATCCTCCCCTGCAGCCTCAGTCTCTCCTGCACATTATTTATCTCTCATTTACTTTATTTTTAATTTATGTGACTTATAAATTTAGTAACTTAAGGTTACTTTCTGTAGTAACTTGCCTTGAACTTGTAGGTGTAGTTCCTTCTCCCCAAAAAGGAAAGGAACTGCAGTTTCTCAAGTCTTCTCCAGCAAATGGTAAGTTATAAATAAAAACACTTTCTGCTTTATTGTCTGCACTATCAATGCCCAAATAAGTCCTCATTGAGGCTACTGATACTCCTTCAGTAAATGCACAGCTGGCTCCTAATACTTGTAGGGCAGACCCACAATACTGCCATCAATTACCCTGAAATGTTTCCATAGCTTCTTTTGGTCAAGCTTTGCGGACCTGCTCTTCAGATATGTAGGGTGGGGGAGTTTGGGGGAAGCTTTGTTGCAAGTTACGAGGGTTAAGGGAGTGAAATTTTCACCAAACCTATCCGCTAGCAGGTTTGCTGTATCTGTGTGGTCAGTGTGTGATACCATTGGCCACTAGCTCTGCACATGCTTGGGTCCTACTCCATGTCATGTAAGTAGCTGTAAAAGACCTTGTGTTTATCCTTGGATGTACTGGCAATTTCTCTCAAAAGAGCCCTTGGAGGATTTGACAAGACTTATTTGCCTGTTGAGGCTGAGGGTGCTTTTTCATTGTTGGGGCCTTGCCTTTGTTTTCTTGGACAGCAACTTTTTTTCATTTATTGTAAAGTTTGTTGATGCTGGATGTCCACCAAGCAGCTTGTTTTTACTTGGGCCTCTGGCTTGGATTCTTTCTGGTACAGCAGAGTTTATACCACTTATGCAAATGACTGTACACGGCTTTAGTGCAAGCTTTGGCGTGATTACCACTTCCAGCTTGGGGTGGGGCTTGAAATGCATTTATACCCTCACCTAGCAAGGTACAGTTTGCCTTGGTGAAGTTTTTGAGTCAGATTTTACCCTTTTTGTGAGTTTTGCTGTTTGTGCCAGCTTGAAGCTGACCAATTTGTGGTCACTTAACTAATGAGGGTCCGACAGTTGCAGCAGTGCATTTGTTTGACATGTTGCTGAGGACCAGATCCAGAATGTTTGTTCCGCTTGTCGGGGTATGGACAATTTGTTCCAGGGTATTTGAATTAAATCAAGGAACTTTGCACTGGTGAGTTAGGGCCAACGTAGGTTTCCCATTTGATGGTGGGATAACTGATATCCCCCCATGACCAGTGTGTTCGGTAAAATTTGGAGAGTCTCCAGCTTGGTCAAGTAGGCTTCATGGGTGTCGTGATACATGTGATACATGGAGGGGGATCTATAACTGGCTATGACTTAGGTTCATAAGTTCATGGATTAGTACCAAGCTAACTGCCCTTGCGAGCCATATTAAGCCTAGCCAATTATTCCTTGCGAGACTCAAACCCTGCACCTTGTGTTTGTAAGGCAAACACCTTAACTATTAGGCCACCCTCCCTTACCCACTGTAACCTGGACCTGGAGTAACTCCATGGAACTGTCCAGTCTTACTAGACGGGAGGTGAATTTATCTCCACTATAGATAAAAACACTGAAACACCACCTCCTTTGTTTTTCACAAGTTCATTTTGGGGCATAAAGGTGCTGAAGGCACTGCAGTCTTGCAAGGCCGGGGTACTCTGAGGCCTCGAACCAGGTTTCTGTGACCGCACAGACATCTACATCTTTTAGTGACAGAAGTGCTTCCAGGGAGTGCTGTTTTTTGGTTTAAGCTCTTCGCATTTAGCAGCATGACCCTTACTTTGTTCCAACTGGTTAATTTCATGTCAGTAATGTTTGAGGCCTTACCTAAAAAAAGACCCTATGGGGGAGGCAAGAACCTTTGCCAGCAGCTGAAAGCCTAGAGGAGCTAGGTGAAAGTCTCTGGCAAAGCAGCTTGGTTTGTCGACCATGGCTTCCCAGGCTGACAGGAATTGGATTCCCTTTGGGTCTTAATGTGAGAGTTGCGTTCATACCAGAGTGGGTGAAACACTGAAAAGATACAGCTTTCTCAGAAGTTTAAAAACAACTAAATGCAGACCAATTCTGACAACACAGTAGGGTACTTCTTTAGAGAGGCACGTACTTAACTTGGTTATATGAAAACAAGGGAGCTGCAATCTATATTTAGCAGCAAATAATGTTTAAAGCTTTGCAGTTCAGGAGCTCTCTTTCTTGCTCAGTAGCAATGAAAGGTTTTCCAAAAACATTTACTAAATCATATATTTTCACATTTTTCTCTGACTGCATCAATTTTGTACTGTTTTGTACTTCAGATTCAAGGACTTGCTCGTGGTGCAACACTTCCCAAAAGCAGGAATACTCGTTTTTAAAATCAGATTTTAACATTAATAGGCACGATTGCTACATGTAATGTTATATGCAGTACTAAGGATGGTACTTGTATGATACAGTGTCCCTGTCTGAACACCTAACCTGAGGAGACTAAGTGACAGGTAAAAACAAGGACATTAGAAACAACTGACAGGAGAAGTCTGGTACTTTAGTATGCATCAATAACGACTGTACAATTTGAGAAGTTTAGCTTCATGGTTTTATAACAGTCAGAATTTTAAGGAATGCCGACTGTGTAAGCACTCCCTCACTATATTATAATTCAAGACATTACAGCGTTTGGGACTGAAATGTGTTATTTTCTGGCATAAAAAGTTTAATTATGGGTTCCCCATATTAATGAATAGGAAACCAATTAATTTTTGATTTACTGTTAAATCAGAGTGTGTACGCAAATACAATTTTCACACTTGGTTAATATTTGTTCTCTTAAAGGCTAGATGACAAGAGTCACCAGGTATTTTTTTAAACAAAAGAACTGCAATAAAAGTTGTGTCTAAATCAGAACATGACGAGAGTGGTACACAGATTGAAGACTCTGGCTATCCTCAGAGTACTGATGGCTTTCATTTCTGGTTTACTATGGAAAACACAACCTTCACCTGCAAGTCCTAAAGCATATTCTAAATCTTCCCATCCTCTGTGCCTATACAAAAAGCAAACACCCCAGATCTCTGGCTAGTCTCCCTAGTCCATTACTTGAAAATATATCTTTCTGCAGGTACTTAACCTAATATATTCCTTTATTCTATTGTTAACATTGCATTATGAATGGGAGATCAGTTTAAGAGGTCATTTGGGTAGTCCCGGACACGGACACCACCCTAACCAGAGATCACTTGGGTACTCTCCGATACCACCCTAACAAGAGATCATCTGTGTATACTACCATGACAAGAAATCACAGGACTGCCGATTGGATGCAGACATTTGTTGACTTTATAAAAGCTTTCAATATGATCCATCCTGGTCAATGTTTCAATACTCTGGGTAGTCTGGACTTTGGACAAGGAGTTATGGAAGGATCCACCAGCTATATTAAGGGAAGAACATTTACAATCAAGCTGGGATCCTCATTTTCAACACCTACAGATACCACAAGAGGGGTTCCTGAAGAGGGCATTCTTGATATTTAACAGCGTCAAATTATGGGAACGCTCTGCCTATAGACCTTTACATACTGCACTTCATACTAAGCTGATCTGTAAATCATTCGAAAATGGCATCAGCTTTGCAGTGCCATGCTATTACAGAAGTACCAGTTGTGTGGCTGTGAAGGGTCCAAGGGAAAAACAGGTTACTAAAGCGAAAGTTAACAAAAAGGTTGCTCAGAATCTCATCCAAGCTTAAAACAATTTTCAGACTCCCTCATCATTCTTGCAGGAGATGGAAGGTACACAGTTGCTACTTAATACCTAGAATGGTGGCAGTACCTCTTCACTATGAATGTAAAACCAGAGTTCTGAAGCATAGCTACAGGGAAATATGGTACTTGAGCCATCACAATGGAGAATAACCTACTACTTGTAGTTAAATGTCTCCACTGTATATAACCTCCAGGTACTCTGCAACACAGTATGCAGATCTAGTGAGTAAAGGCAGAAGCTGTTTTAGCTAAACCTCAGTAGGTACTGATACAACCAGTAACTGAATTAACATCAACACAGCCAGCATTATAAGGAATATACATCTCACACTCTACATCATTTGCTAAACTGATCCCAAAGTAAAATAATTTAAATGCACTTGATTTAGAGGCTCTGGATAAGGTCCAACTAGACTACGACAACATCCCCGATACAATAATTATTTTTGTATACCCTAATTATTTTTGTATACCCCCCACATCTATTTTACATCCCATAGTTATTCTATTATGTTAAACTTTGTTATTCTGCATGTTTATCCACGGTCTCATGTTCTGAGATGTACACCCTGCCAGTAACTATGTATTTCATATGAATTTTCAGCAGGTACGCATGAAGTGCTCCTCTCAATATAAATATGAAAACTGTGCCCTGTATGTTGCATTGTTTGTAAATATGTCCACTGCGCTTCTGTATGCAAGTGGCAAATTGCGTTTCTGTACTCTCATCTTTTCTGCCAACGTAAAACTACGTAGCGCCTCAGTATTCTTTAATGCATGTCGTTTATGTAAATCTACATCTACTGCTGCCTTATGGAAAAAGGGCACCAACTAACCCATTCACCAGGTTAACAAAAGTTCATTTACTATACCGTTTGTCTACCAAGACAGCAAGTACCATGCATACTAATGTAACACGCTCAGTACTGTCATTTTCCTGTAATCTACACATTTGTAGCAATGGCTAGAAAGGATCCTCATAAATTACTTCATGTCAAATCACTAAATAAATGAACAAAAACTACAGTGCCCTTTTACAGGCTAGAGATATAAACTCCCCATAATGCTGTTTGCCAAAAGGTAATGGTAGGACGCTCGTTTGTCTTCTCACAAGTGAAGGATTCCAAGTCAAGAGTCTAAAAAATGAATAACTTGTTAGTTTTAGATAATAGCAAGGAAAGCCAGTATTCAAATTATTAGTTTTTGCTCATTGGGTGCAGTGAAATTAACAGTGTAACAATAGAGGGATATCCTCTTGGTGAATAAAAATACTGAATCATTGACAGATAAAAGGAACAACCCTAGATTTATTGCTTCAAAACATTAAACAAGACCAAATGAAAAATAAGCCAAAACGGATTAGCCCACTCCTCAATACAATGACTTCAACTTCCAGCATTAAAGGCAGTGTAACATGAACAATTCAGGAACACACTCCTACTACGCTCCTTATAAAATTACAAAGGAAACTTACCTATGCCTTCTCAGAAGCAATAGTCCAGGAAATCTATTTTCAGAAACTGTTCAAGTGCTTTGAATGGTAAACGTGTATATAATTCTTGTTTGACGGGAGAGGTCTTCTAAAGCACAAACCGAAGAGGACAATGCAGGACGAAGAACAAGAATGAACTACACTAACAAAATACATCGGGTGTTTTCGAAGGGTATACTGTTCCCAGGAACCCTGGCACAGACAAGGGCAGAATCACAATTTACTCTGCCACGAAGACTGCAGGGTCAGCAACTAAAACAAATATCTACATGTAAATGCTTTAGCAAACTGGACCGGTCTGTATACTTACAGCTTCCTTACAACATTCAGCATTTATCTCCCCATCTACATTTTTAGGTTAATAAACTGTTGTTCAGCTGGTGTGCCTTAAACCTCTGCATGCTACTGTCAGTTAACCAAACTGTTGTGCATTCTGCTTTCCATTCTTACAGACCAGCGAACGCTAGTAATGAGGCCCATCAGGTCTCCTGACATCGGCACTATGTGACATGCAAGGTCAAGGAGTCAGCAGAGTAAAGTCTTAACGTATTTACAAGCCAAAACTTTTCACAACTGAATTGTAGAAAATGTATTCTGACAAAACCATAGGATAGAACTCGACAAATAAGCACTTCACTGAAAAAAAACATACATTTCTTCAGGAGAGAGATGCACAGTTCAAGTCCATGGCTGCTGCTTAACTTCCCTTTCTGACTGTTTCAGAACAGCTACAAGTCATCAGGCCACACTTGGCAAAATGGTTTATATGTACTGGCTACTGACAAATCATAGGACTTTGGTACAATTCTAAGTCAAAAGAGAAGCAGAAAACAGCAATTTGCAAATAGATATATATCCATTTTCTAAATTCTCAAGGCCAAATAATATTTATTAACCAGGAAAGTCCACTGGACACGCAATTCCCTTTCAGGGGTGACCTGGGAGCAATGTCTGTTTAAGTAACTTGCGCTCATTCTCTCCCAGTAGGCAAATATAGGAAGAGGATCACATCTAGGCCTGCTGGCACTTCTAGGGCTAGCAGCACATAATCTTAAACCTCTGCCTCAAAACGTGACCTCCCCCCGCTGAAAAACGAGCCATATTAATGTGATTCACAAAAATGTCACTCCATACCCGACATCCACCAAGGAAAACGTATTCATTTAAATAACCTGGCGAGATGTGCAACTAAACTGCAGTAGGACGTCCCTTGTATAAGGTGTAGGTAGTATCTGCTACCTCAGGGCTTTGTTTACTGCAGAATGTTCCAAACACTGTTTATAACAAACGTTCTGCTGTGGTGGAATTGCAGTCGCTTCATTCCCCTGAGGTATTACTATGCACAGCAGCAGTCACCACAGTAAAAATACATAGTGGTGGTACCACAACACAAATATTTAAACAATGTTACATACTTGTTAATGTTAAGAAACAAATATCTCTGTGGCACGTGTGTTGATAAAAACAATCCACTATATAGAATTCAAAAGAAAGCCACAGTGGTGGCCTGGCTCTGGGGTGTACCGTTATAAAAGCCTTAGTATGACCCAAAAGACTCAATTAGCAGCTCAGGTACTGTCAAAGGAGGTTGGAAGTAAGCGGTTTACCTTGGTTTGCCCAACCTGGAGGGAGGGGAAATGGTTGTCCCAGATGGTCAACTGTTCCTGTGCAAGTATAACAGCACATCACCAAGGACAAAAGGACCAGGGAACATGGAAGTGAGCATACACAGCTGGAAGGCATATACGTCCCCAAAGTGAAGCAGATGCCCACTTCTGCAGGAGTGGGGTTAGGGCCATAACAAATATGCCCTCATTACCAAAGTGCCAGCATGGGCATAAATCACTGCTATGGCTGCTTGTATAACAGCCCCCCCTGCTAAGCTCTCACTGGAATATATTATTTTATATATATATATATATATATATATATATAGGATAGGGAAGCTTTAAGTCAAGCAAGCATGGTAGCTACACACACACTACAGTGGCACTATACAATGACATCAAGTGTCAGAGATGGCAGTGTATATTGGGCATCTAATGTCATAGTCCTTCGCCAAGACTGCTCTGCAATATTGAAAAGTCCAGAATGAAACCCTTTGACAGATCAAATATACAGTGACCCAGAGTGTATCAGGATGTGTAATGTGTGATGAGTGATGAGTGTTGTGTGATGAAAGTTAACAAATAGCAAGGCAACACTAATGTACCTTCATATTTAGTGGGGGTGTCCTGACATGACATGGTCTATACTGCTCGTTGACTATTCCCATTCCAGTTTCTGGATTCGAGCGATATTTAAAGTGGAAAATGCATATTGCATGAGCTATGCCACTTTGCACAAAACTAGAGAAAAAGTGAGACAAGGTTTTTATCATTTGTAGTATTCCAGATAGGCTAGTATCAGATAACAGATCCGGTTTCACCACTGTGTATTTTGCAAACTATCCTTTTAATGCAACTTTTACTTTATGCATGTAACCCAACATATGTGAATCGTTTTGCTACAACTGCTATTATATCAATATTGTTTAAAATTGTACTTGTTTTAAAATGTATTACTGGAGCTTTTCTCCTCAGGGTCTCCACTGAAAATGGGCCACAAGCCCAGTTGGACAAACCCGGTTAACATACGTCAATAAATAAATAAAATAAAATAATATTAACAGAGATGGACACTGTGGTGGTGGTGCTGCGGTAGCATTGTAGCCTCACAGTAGGACGTTGTCCTGTTCGATTCTCAGCTAGAGCGTCTTCTGTGTGGAGACATGTGTGAATGGGCGTACCTTTGTTGAAGGTTGTGTCAGAGCTGGCAACTCGGCACGTAAAAATCTACTGCCAATCATTAGCGGACCAGAGTTCCGCTGTGGCAACCCCCAACCAGGAAAAGCCGAAAGACACAAACAACAATATTAACAGAGTTGGAATCAGTCATGCAACTACAGTCAACATACACAGCAAGAAAGGACTTGCACAATGCATAATCACTTCAGAAATTTTACTTCCTTCAAAACCTTCTCTGCAAAACTCATGCAGCAGACCACCAAAAACTAGTCCAAACTAGAAGCAAGTCTCTACCAAAACATTCACTCCTAACCCAAACACAATCTCCATCACTCACATCCCAAACAACCATTACACACAAGCAAAAAAGAGAAACATACTACATGGTCTACAAGACAAAAATAGATAATTAAAAGTAAATATTTTTCTCAAAGCCAATATTTGAAGAGGGGAAATAAGTGGGATTTCTTCTGATAAGTGCCATTCTTTCAATGTTAGTGTTTCAAGTAGGAGTGAATGTTCTGCTTTGGTTAAGCAGTCAACTAAATTTTTTGTTGCTGCTGACCACAGGATGTGAACACTTTCAGGCTGAATCAGCTCCTTTAGCTGTACAACTCTAGGTCTGGTCTCTTCTATGAAACAAGTCTAGCAGACGTGACAGCAGCTACAAATGAACAATTACCAATCACACCATGAGAAGTATGTGTTCAGGGCCAGCGTTGGCAAAACAGCTCCACAGTAGGCTAAATTAAATTAACCCAGGGGTCTGAGGGCTACATTTTTCCCTAGCTGTTCCAGGGTGCGTTTAAAGACCCCCCCCCAAACATTTTTATTTGGTGATTATCCAAACAACTATCATGGCAAAGGGAAGAATTTCACCTTCCCTGTATTCCCATGTTATTACACTTAGATGAATGGCCACAATCATGTTTTTAAAGCAGCTGCTACCAAACATATATGCAATATACCTCCTTACATCTATCCCCAAAAAGACAGCCACTTTGTGTACCACTCCGATGTCAGACTGGGACAAACTTGAAAGAACAACCTGCCACTGCCAGACTTATGTTACCAGCCCCCCCCCCCCCACCACAAAAAATAAATAAATAAAAAACAGGCAGTCATCAGGAAAGCAAACAAGAAAAAGACAAAGTAACCTGTTCTCACTTGTTCCTCCACAGTTCACTGCTACCAGACAAACTGTAACGACCTTTTGTACACATCTCCTTGGTTTGTCAGGAACGATAAATAGTGAGCATGCTGTTCCCAACTCCCACACAAGTAAAAACATTCTATGTACAACTATGAGGTCCGACAATAATGAAAACGGCAATGAGCACACCATCCCCAGCACACCCTCTTACAAGCTACACCAACCTTCTGAGCACACCATCCCCAGCACACCCTCTTAACAAGCTACACCAACCTTCTGAGCACACCATCTTACTTTTGACCAGATGGTGTTCAGGGCACAGGCCACTACTGCACCACTTTTACAGTACAGTTCAGGATAGCATGTCTGCATAGCAAATGTAGACAATGCATCCACACTGTTAAAGTCACATCTGCTAAATCACATGTACTCTTTAGGTTTTGTCTTCCTGCTTGATCCTTCTATAAATGAGTACGATGCCAGACTGCCATGCTGACTCAGACCTGAGCTGAAGACTCAGGTAGCATATACCGGTAGGCTGAGACAAAGTACATATAAATTAAAGAATGCCTGGTGCATAAACAAGTACAAGGGTTAGGTGTCCTTGTGGACCATTTTAAGCCTTGCCAATTTTCCCTTTATACCAATGTTAACACCATTCATATTTCTACAAGTGAAAACAATACTTTTCTACAAGTGAAAACAATACAGAGGTTAAAACTTAAAGTGTGTGCTCACAAGTTCCTGGTCAATTCTAGTCATTTTATCCCCTTTGCCTGTTTCATATGTTCAAGACTTTAGCTCAGACCTCCAGAGCATGGAACGTTTAGCAGCACATGTCTATACAATGGATGTAGCAGGGCTTTTCTTGTTGGGTAGAATGTTAAAGCAATTTCTTTTGTGGCAATTTCTGGCAATATCTTTTAACACTATGCTCGTCTCTTCACTCATAATACTTAGTGGCTGGTAAACATGAAATAAAAGGACAGATACTCCCTGAAAGCTTTAGTCTGGGGAAAGGGTAACTGGTAGCTTAGCAAGTAGCACTGTGAAAACTGCTATTCGTAAAAAAGTCAGACAAACTTGGCATCCTGAAATAGTACTGGGCTACACAATTAGTCTACTGTCTCAAACTCTAATCTGACCAGGTCTGATGTAATCTGCTAATAACAGATGCATCGTAACTCAGGAACACAAAGCTCTCCCACAACGGACACAAGATAGTAGCCTTATCGTTAGCCTCAAAATGCAAGGTCGGTAACAATCCTGCAAAGATTCTGTGAACTGGGATTTTGCAGATGCCACCATGGAGGTGTGATTAGAGTAATCACAGTATATGGGGAAATCAAATGACAATTTCTCTATCCAGAGCTGCAAATGTTGCAAGTAAAGAAAATGGTAAATACTAAAATTTGCCACGGGGCAACTGGTAATAGCAAGGTGTTTCCAACATTGTATCACAAATACAGATTAACGGTGTGAGGCAGTGACCACAGGATAACAATCTTTACTGCGGACTACTGCATCCAAGATATTAGCTTACAGAAATAGAAAAGGATTTCCATCTGTCCCAACACCACTCCACAACCCCAAAGCTCACGCCTTCCTCAACCTTCAGGGAGTTGCTACAATTCTAGCAGCTCTATTTTGAACTAGTGGCTAAATATACAAGCTGGGGTTTTCTTCTCCTCTCCTAAATTTGAAGCTTACAGCTTACTTGTTTTATGCACTGCCCTCCCAAAGTTCACAAAGTGGCTGGAGAAGCAACTGGTTTGGTTCAAGGTGGAATACACAAGGACACCTCTGTCCCTTATTATAGGTGGATGCCATTTCATGCTGCCTCAGGTTCAACCTTCACAAATGGTCGTCCTCTCACAGATGCATGCAATTGAACAAAGTTGGTCAGCTTTACAGCTGAAGACCTAAATATTACATTATAAAACTGCAGTAGACTGCATCCAAGATACAAATATTACACAGTAAGCACAAAGGAGGTTAAAAGGCATTTGCAAGGAGGGCAAGACTGCTGAAAGAATGTTTAGTGGCCTGTGTTGTTGAAGATCTGACCCATCAAAGTTCTTAACCACAGATCTCCTTAAAATGTTCCTAAAGTTTCTGATGGACGTTATAGGAAGCTCCTGAGAGGGGACATGCAGACAGTTTTTGAGGGGCTAAAATTACCTAAATTGCTTCAAGCCTCAACAGAAAGTACAGTTGTGTACACTTACCATAAATGCAGATGATGGAGTGTATTCACTGTTGCAGTCATTACGTTTGGATAATCTGCAGGCAGGTTACCCTCAGTCGGCCTGATTAACAAAGTCTTGGGTCCTGCGTCGGTTGCAGTCCCTTCTTCCATGACGTCAGGTCGACAGAGGTATGAAAAACAAAACGTATACCTCCAAACAAAAGCAAATACACCAAAAAGGCTTTTAAAGATAGTAACAGAAATGAGAGGTATAGTTAGAGAAAAAACAGGGGGAGGGAGGGTAACCAGGACTGCAACAGTGAATACACTCCAACATCTACATTTATGTTAAGTGCACACAACTGTACTATGTTCTTCGTGTTTCACTGTTTCAGTCATTTCATTTGGGTAGAATCCCAAAGCTAAGGTTGGGAGGATGGATTTATACAGCATTAGGAGCAGCTATACGGCCCTGCAAGACAGCAGTGGCAAAGCCTGCTCTGGATTTAGAGAAGAGAGGCAAATGATAATTTTTGGAGAACGTATGAACTGAGCTCCAGGTAGCAGCTTCTAGAATGTCTCTGGTAGGAACCCCTCCGAGAAAGGCTGCAGAAGTAGATGCAGCCCTGGTGGAATGAGATCTGATCCCCTTGGGAACAGGTTTACCATGGTGCATGCAGCAGAAATGAATACAATGGCTTATCCATTTTGCAATAGTCTGCTTTGAAATAGCCTTTCCCTACGCCCCTGCAGCAAATGCCACCAGTAATTGTTCAGATTTTCTTAGAGATTTTGTCCTGTTTAAGTAGAATCTTAGTTGTCTGTGTACCTCCAGTGACTGCAGAACCTGCTCACCCTTGTTCTGTGGATTTGGGAAGAAAGTTGGCAGATGAATGGTCCGATTAAGGGCCACACTAGATACCACGTTAGGCATAAAGGATGGATTGGTCCTGAGAGCCATCCTGTCCAGGTAAAAAATAATAAAATTCTCCACTGCCATAAGAGCCCGTAGTTCTGAAATCCTAGCTGAAGTGACTGCTAAAAGAAAAGCTGTTTTACAAGAGAGAAGTTTTAGGTCTGCAGTAGCAGCTGGCTCAAAATGAGCTAGAGTGAGTTTTTCCAAAACAAAATTGAGGTCCCATGCAGGAGTAGGTTCTCTCCTGGGAGGTCTTTAATTTTTGGCCCCTCTGAGGTACTGCTTTAGCAGAGGATGAGAAAAGAGGGGAGGCGCCGTGTTGTAATGCGCTGAAATGGCAGAGGCATGGATAATATGGAAGAAAAGGATAGGCCCTTGTGAAGCATCTCAGTTAAATAATGCAGAATCTGAGGAATACTGGACTTTGCTGTGCTTATTCCTTGTGTTTGGTTCCAGGCACAGAACCTTTTCCATTTGTCAGCATAAGATTTTCTAGTACTAGGCCTTCTGGCCTCCAAATTGACATCCATCACAGGTTTGCTGAGTGATGTAACTGGTGAAATTAGTTGATTAGCCATGCTGCAAGATTCAGAGTTTGGACCAGAGTGTGCAGAATTTGATAGTTCTGCTGAGACAGTAGGTAAGGCGTCTGAGGCAGGTACCATGGAGGAAGGTGCGACATATTGCGTAGGAGTGGGTACCAGTGTTGGTGAGGCCAGCCTGGAGCAATCAGAATCATTCTTTGTTTTTCCTGTCTGCCTCTGCTCTCAAAGAGCTTAATAAAAGTCAGAGGGGGAAAGGAATAGACAGATAGGTTTTTCCAGCTGAAGGATAGAGCATCCACTTTCCAAGCTTTTTTTGTGATGAATTCTTGTGCAGAATTTGTCCAACTGATAAATCTTTTTGCCTCACCCCAAAACTATGTCTGGGCTCCCCCATTTGCGTATCAACATGTTGAAAATTTGTGGATCCAGTTTCCATTCGTGTGGGTCCATCAGATTTCTGCTTAGTTCGTCTGCCAGAGTATTTAACTTCCTGGCAGGAATTGAGCTTTTAGATTTATTTGATATGTCAAGGCTGTGTTCCACAATGCCATGGCTAGTCTGCAAAGGGTGTACGAATGGGTACCCCCCCTGCTTGTTTATGTACCACATGACTGTGGTGTTGTCTGTCTTTATCAGTAGTGGTCCTGGATGAAGATCGTCCTTGAAGGCTGTCGGAGCATTCTGTACAGCTAGCATCTCTTTCTGGTTGATATGCAGGTGCATTTGATTTCGGCTCCATTGGCCCTGAATGCATCTCCCTGCCAGATGCCCCCCCCCCCCCAAGCATAATATGAGGAGTCTGTTGTCAGGGTTTGGGCGGCAGGGGGTGGAATGAATGACAGTCCCTTGTTTTGGTGGCAGGCCTCTGCCCACCATAGGAACTCTAGCTGCAGGCAAGTAATGATAAGAATCATTGTTTCCAGACTGTGACAATGTTGACTCCATAAGCTTTTTAGGTACCACTGAAGTTTCCCCATATGCAGTCTTGCATATGGAATTATTAGAATGCAGGAGGCCATGAACCCCAAGGCCTGCATAATTTGTCTTGCAGATAGCTGGGTTTTTGTGGCCACCTGTTTGAAGTAAGTCATCAATTGAATTTGTTTTTCTGGCGTAAGGCAAGTCATCTGGGCAGTCGTATTCAAGCTTGCACCCAGGAATGTAATTATTTGAGAGGGTAACAGTTGTGATTTCTTTTCGTTTATGGTGTACCCTAGACAAGTTAGAAGTCTTTTTACAAACGCCAGATGTTTTAGAAGAGTGTCCTTGTTTTCTGCCTGAATTAAGCAATCATCCAGATATGGATACATTTGAATATTTCTTTGCAAAATGCAATTACTGGTGACAGGCACTTTGTGAAGACCTTAGGCGCAGTAGATAAGCCAAACGGCAGTGCAGAGAACTGGTAATGCAAATAGCCTACTTTGAAGCGGAGGTATCTTCTGCAAGATTCCCCGATTGGGATATGCAGGTAAGCCCCTCAAGTCTAGAGTTACCAACCAGGCATCCTTGCCTAACGTAGGTAGTAACTGTTGTAGAGTCATCATTTTGAATTTTGGAATGTCCAGAAAGGTGTTTAGAATGGATAAGTCCAGAACTGGCCGCCATGATTTGTCTTTTCTGGGTACCAGGAAAAGTCTGGAATAAAAACCTTGTCCCTTTTCCTTTTCTGGTACTGGTTGAATAGCCCCCATATTCATGAGGGACAGAACTTGCTTCTGGGCCTCTACCCACTAATTTGGAGGCAGATCTGGCCATCCGTTTGGGATTGGCAACGTGTGGAAATGAAATCTGTATCCCTGGGATACTATATTTAAAACCCACTTGTCCTGGGTAATCAGTTGCCAGTTTCGTGCATGAAGTGCCAGTTTTTCCCCCCAAAGGGGCGGCCAAAAGATAAGTGCTTGGGGATTGCAGTGGAAAGTCATTGAGACTGTTTACCGTAGGGGGGTGCCTTGTTACTTCCAGATTTGGAGGTGGGGGCACCCCATTACTTTGCTCTACAAGTTCCTTGCGACTGAAAACTGGAGCCTTTGGAATGTCTGGGTTTGACCTGAGCAGCTCTGGTGGGTACTGGAAAGGACCAGTTCTTAGTAGGCCAGTGCCTGCTGAACCTGGGTGGCTGCATTTGTAGGAAATCTTTTACAGTTTGCATAGATTTAGCTTTATCTTCCATCTTTTTCAAAACTTCTTCTTCCTTATTACCAAATAGACTGTCCTGCTGTAAAGGAGCATCCAACAATTTTGCTTTGACATGGTCAAGCAGATTTTGCTCCTTGAGCCAAACATGCCTTATCACAGATCCAGTTACAGCAGCCCTGCAAGAAGCCTCCAAGGAATCAAAACCACATTGCAAAGTATGTTTTCCAACTTGTTCAGCTGAATGCAATAAATCCTGCAACTCTATTTTCCACACAGTCAGAAATCAACATCATTTTCTGTTTAAGTAAGCCCATGACATGCTGTTGATATTTAAGCATACGAACTTGACAGTTTAAAGTTCTGATTGCCAAGGCTGCAGACGTGTAAACCTACTTACCCCATCTATCCAGCGCCCTGGAATCTCTATCAGAAGGGGTAGGATTTTTAGCAGTAGAAGCCTTAACGCCCTTGGGACCCTGAGAAATGGTTTCAGGGTCAGCAGTAGGGTTTTTAAAGAGGAATTTGTGGGAGTCAGGAACCCTGTAATATCTGTCTGGCTTGCTAGGAGCCGGAAGCAGGGAAACAAACAATGTCTAGAACAGGGGGTACAGCCAAAGGCCTATGCTGAGGAAGAAGGAAATCCCCAAGTCTATTTTTAGATTCTGAGAAATCCTGACTCTCCCAGTGAAAGTGTTCCCTTAAGGTATGCAAAGTTTCTCCAAAAGAAAAATCCTCAGGAGGAGAAGCAGAAGGGATGGAATCTTCTGCATCAGAGTCCTCATAAGTGGAAATAGATATTTCCTGATCAGACGAGGAATCAGAAGAAATGGAAACCTGATCTGAAAATTCTTAGTCAGTGCCTTGCCTATGCCTCTTAGCAGGAGGGGGATGGGAACCCCCTGAACAAGGTAATTAAATCCTCAGCTATTTTGATCATTTGTTTAAGCAGTGGGGCCTGTACACGTGGCCCAAGCGTCGGTTTTTTAGACATACAATTAGATTTTGGCCTTAGTTTTGAAGATGGCGTCGGTTTAATATACAAATCTTTAGGCCTGAAAACACCCTCAGAAGCCGGTGCCTGCTCAGCGGCTCTGGACCCATCTAAGGTACAGATATCAGCGGTTCCAAAGTATCTTGTGGCATACCGAACTCTGAATGGGTCTCAGTAGAGGCCTGGGAATCAAAAGTAGCGGGTATCAGGGGCTGGAAAAGTGCCTCACTGAGTAACAGCGACTGGCTTAGAAGTTTCGTAGTCAATTTTGGACTTAGACGGTCTGGCTCTGTCTTTTTCTTTGTGTTTTTTTTAGGTATTCCGGTAGTCTGATTGCTAACCAACGACATTTCTGGATAGTTAAATCTCAAGCCAAAATATTTAGAAGCAACAATATACAGACGTTTAATAGTGCGTTTATTGAATTTAGCACAAAACCGACACCAAGGCACGTTGTGGTCAGGACCTAGGCAAGGAATACAGTACAAAAAAATCCTTAGGAGGAATTTGCTTCCCACAAGTAATACAATTAACTTTTACTAACATCGGTAAGGAGCAAGTAACAAAAAGCACGAAAATGGAGCACGTTACAGGAATAAATCAAATTTATTAAGCGCTTTCGTCAAATATTGGGATTGACTTCTTCAGAATACCAGTCAGCAAGACCATCCTTTTATACATACAACAATTAAGCCATTGAATGAAAACAATTAAATAACTGAATAATTAAGCATACAAATGTTTAAAGACAGACTCCCTTGTTTTCAGAATTGTTTCTTTACCAGTAAATTAAAATACAATATATGCCATTACTTAGTACCCCTGTAAAATATGTATATATGTGGTAAATGTGTCCCCCAACACTAAATTACAAAAAATGCCAGCTTGTAGGTGTAATACAAAACTATCAACTGTTTGTAGAGAAAATATGAACATCATATGTATAAATCTGTGCAACAAGCAATACATACAATAAAATATGTCCAATAAAAACCCAAAATGTCTTGGAACAAACAATAATTAATATCAGTGCTATAAAAAAAACTTACATAGAAATGATAAACAAGGTCATAGTGTACACCTTATTAAAATAAAAAGTCTGCTTTAAGTTTTAAATAACTGGTGAGGGACAGCATATCATTCAAAACTGGGCAACTAGTGGCATTAGCTCAGAGTTGCCACACGAGTTCTCTAAATTCAAGGAACCAGTCAATGGGTCCCCCTCTCTCAGCCATTACTACCCTTTCCAAAATGATAAACTTGAAATTGTGGTTTGGAAATGTATTAATGTGCTTTGCCAGGTCATTTTTGGTGTTGCCTTTAGTTATATCATACGTATGCTGATAAACACGTGTCCTGAAGGACGCGTGTCGGTAAGGAGCAATAAAAAGTTTCCCCAACGGGGTACTTAGCTTTTAATTGAAGACTTCAGTTCTGAAACTCAAAAAAGAAAATTTCAGGAGTCGGACGACTGGCACTTGTGAACTGCTTCTGCTTCGGGCACCACGTGGCAAAAAAGACTCATGTAATGGCGTCAGCTGCATGTTTTATACCCCTGACGACATGGAAGAAGGGACAGCAACTGACGCAGGACCCAAGACTTTTGTTAATCAGGCTGACTGAGGGCAACCTACCAGCAGATTACCCAAATGTAATGACTGCAACAGTGAAACACGAAGAACATCATCTTATGAAACTATTCACAGTGCTCTGTGGTGGGGAGGGATTTTCATGATTAATATACATTCTTCAACATTGCTGGAATGAAATATTCACAAAAGAGCAAAATGGGTTGGTGATAAAGGACCTTCAACCTGGTAAAGCAGCAGACCCAGACAGCCTATCAGTACAAATGTCAGACCCAAAAGGTCTTTAACTGTCTGCTGGAACTCTTACCTGTACC
Source organism: Protopterus annectens (assembly GCF_019279795.1). Lineage (NCBI taxonomy): Eukaryota > Metazoa > Chordata > Ceratodontiformes > Protopteridae > Protopterus > Protopterus annectens. Next base: position 717,905,445 of record NC_056736.1, on the reverse strand, counting down.
AGGCTTTAAAACCATTTGCTAACCCTACCTTTGCACTACAAGTTGTGCATACACTTGTAAACAGCACCCCCCCCCCAACCAAGAAACATTTGGGCCTCATCTTAACATTTAAAATCAACTGTAAACTTTGCATGTTTCTTACCTGAAGTGACCGAGGAAAAACAAGGACGTTTAAGCTCGGTAAAGTAGGCATAGGTAAAGTGTCTGTTACATTCATAGACTTTAATGGGCAAGCACATGGCACAGGCACAAAGGTGCCATATTGAAGTCTACGGATATAGCTCACATTATCCTGTGGTAATGTCACAAGTCATTAAAACATTTTTGGGCCATAGTTTAAAGTTTGTAAAGCTTTTTATTTAAAAAAAAAAAAAAAAAAAGTTTCCAAAAAAGAAAGAAAACACAAGCTAGAAAATATACTGCAGCATTTGACTCAGAATGCCGCAATGTATACAAAAATGCCACAATGTATACAAGAATGCCGCAATGTATATAGAAATATCAGCTCATCCCCAAGGAACTGAAAGGAATTATGTTACTATGACGCCAGAACAAGGCAAAGTTCCTCTGTCAACAGTTTGGCCAATATCCATCAATCTCCCCTACAAAATCATCCTTACGAGATGAAATGGTGAAGCCTATGACACCCCTCCATTCTGGTCCATTCAGACTAAAGCGAGTCCATCCCAAGAAGATATTAATGGTAATGATAAACATGTCCTCCAGGCAGCTCAGTCAGACTCCCTCCTCCCTGTAAAAAGCAGCAATTTTAAGTATGGACGTTGAAAAGTTATTTGTTTAGTTTATTTAATTCTGTTTATTGAGCCAGAGCACCAAGCAAATCTAACCACGTATATATATATATATATATATATATATATATATATATATATATATATATATATATATATATATACACACACACATTATATATATATATATATATATATATATATATATATATATATATATATATACACACACA
>NC_056736.1:717884460-717899460 GCF_019279795.1 Protopterus annectens | reverse complement strand
GAAATTGTAATCTTAGAAATCGGGGAATCTGTTCTATTTTCTGAAAAGGACACAAACAGTTGGTCAGATTTCCGGAGTTGTTTTGTCCTGTATAAGTAGAATCGTAGCTGCCTGTGCACGTCCAACTGATGAAACCTAAAAACTCTGCCTTGTTGGAAAATTGAGGGAAGAAAACTGGCAGCTCAATAGACTAATTTAGATCAAACAGTAGATGTAACTAAGGACGGATTAGGTCTCAAGGAAACCCTGTCCTTATGAAAGATTAAATACGGGGCTTTGATGGACAGAGCTTGAATCTCCGACACCCGTCTGGCTGATGTGATGGCTATTAAGAAGGCAGTCTTCCAAGAAAGAAATTTTAATTCACAGGTAGCAGCTGGCTCGAAAGGTGGGGAAGTCCGGGCTTGCAAGACAAAGTTTAAATCCCATGGCATGATGGGTTCTGACACAGGAGGCCGTAGTAACAAGGTGCCCCTCAAAAAGGCCTTACAGAGTTTATGAGCCATAAGAGAAGGTTCGTAAGAGGTATGAAAATTAGAAATAGCGGCCAGCTGGACCTTGATGGTCGAAGGAGCAGAACCCTGTTGAAACAGCATGGATAAAAAATCCAAAACAGCAGGAATAGGGGCTGTGTAAGGGTCCAGTCCCTGGGCATGAGCCCAAATAGAAAATCTTTCCCACTTGCTGGAATAAATTTTTCTGGTGGAAGACTTATGAGAAGAGGATAAAATGTGTACCACCTCAGGTGAAAAACGATGAAGTCTGACTAAGGATGGAAGTGGAGTAGCCAGGCTGTCAACCTGAGGGTCCGCAGGGAGGGATGGGACTGTCCCGACATGTGTCAGTAGGTCTGGTGCTGGGTCCAGAATCCAAGGACTGTCCACTGCGTACTGATGAAGAAAGGAGAACCAGACTTGGCGAGGCCAGTGTGGGGCAATTAGAATCATCTTGCTTCCCAAGGATATGGCTTTCTGAATCACTCTTGGTAACAGAGGAAACTGAGGGAAAGCATAAAGCAGACCGGGGGGCCAATCGTGGACTAGAGCATCCCTGGGCGACTCCCCCTGTGGGGGGGGGGATCAGTGTGAAGTAGTTGCTGCACTTGACATTGAGGGGATTGGCAAAAAGACTGCAGCAAGGCTGACCCCACCTGCTGAAAATCTGTTCCGCAACACAGAGGTTCAGGGACCACTCGTAAGGCATCAGAATAGCTCTGCTCAGCCTGTCTGCTATCACATTGGCCTTCCCCGGAATGTGCATTGCCACTAGGAACCGTTGGGAAGACACTGCCCATTGCCACACTCGCATAGCCTCCCTGCACATGGGATAAGATCTGGTTCCCCCTTGCTTATTCAGGTACCACACAACAGACATGTTGTCCAAGTGAATTGCAATCGTTCCCAGAGGGAGAGAGAGATGAGAGCAGTGTTACTGGCGTTGTGAGCACTTCAGAGCTAAGACACTGATGTGCAGATGTACCTAGTGATCTTGCCACGTGCCTTGGACCGTCCTGCCAAGATAATGCCCCCCCCCCCAATCTGGGAGGCGTCCGTGGTAATCGTGGCAACAGGTGACATAGGAACAAATGGTTTCCCTTTGTCCAGGTTGGTGGAGCGCAGCCACCAACGGAGGTCCTGTTTGCACCGATCAGTGAGTAGGATCAAGTGGGACAGGGGGAATTCCTGAAAGGACCATTGGGCAAGGAGGAGCCACTGCAGAAGCCTCATGTGTAATCTGGCTAGAGGCACTAACATAATGGTGGCTGCCATGGATCCTAGGAGCTATAGAACCCATCTGGCCTGAACTTTGAGGGGTAACAATGTGCGAACCTGACTCGGCAACACTTCTATCCTTTCTTGGGTCAGGAATGCCCGCATTCAAACTGTGTCTAGCTCTGCGCCTATAAATGTGACACGCTGTGAGAGCAGCAAGGCAGACTTTCCCCAGTTCAAGGTAATTCCTAGTCGATGACAAAGGGCAATGGTAGTTTCCCTGGCCTGAATGAGAAGATGCCTGGTGGGGGCGGTAAGGAGCCAGTCGTCCAGGTATGGAAACACTTGGAATCCTTGACGTCTCAGGTGAGCTGTCACCACTGCCAAACACTTGGTGAACTCCTGGGGTCTGTGGTGAGACCAAAGGGCAGGGCACGAAACTGAAAATAACTGGCTCCCAGCCAGAAGCGCAAGTGACTCCTGGATGCCCTGTCCATTTTGATATGGTAGCAAGCATCCTTGAGATCGATGGAGCACATCCATACTTCTTTTCCCAGTAATGGAAAAATAGACTGGATGGTGACCATCAGAACTTGGACTTTAGAATGTAGTGATTCAGTCGGCTGAGATCCAAGACGTGTCTCAGGTCCCCTGTTTTTTTCGGCACCAGAAAGAGTCTTGAGTAGGTCCCTAATCTGATCTGGTCTGAGGGGACAAGTTGGATGACTCCTTTTTCCAACAACTTTGAAATTTCTAGTGTTGCGTGATCCCTTTGACTGGGTGGAACGTCTGGGATTCTCTTGACTGGATAGCAAGGGGATGGTATAACCTCCGGTAACTATTCGAAGTACCCATCGATCCTGAGTGATACTTGCCCAGGCTTCTGGGTGCAACGAAATGCAGCCCCCAACTGGCTCTGGAATAGCACAGCCAGGCGACAAATCAGGAACGATGATAGGAAGACCGTCGAAAGGAATCACGGGTCTCCTGAATTGCGAGGGCCTCCTCTGCCCCTGGGGCGGCGTCTTCCAGAATAGCCTCCCCCTCCTCTGCCTCTGGAGGGGGACTCACCTTGATCGGCAGGGAAAGACTTCTGTGACTTTTTGAACCAGATCTTCCCTCCTCTGAGCCTTGGGGTAAGGCCTAGAAAGGAGGGGAAAATGGACCCCTACGGCAGACAGGGTCTTTCCCTCTTGCTCGCATCTGGTGAGGGTGTCTTTCACTTTGGTCCCAAAGAGTGAGGACCCATCAAAGGGGGAGTCAGTGAAGGAAGACTTGAAGGCCTCCGCGAAATGACACAGGCGCATCCAGGCTTGCCTCCTGAGGGCTACACCTGAACTAGCTGCCCTACTCGCCCCTTCGGCTGCATAAGATATGAGCCTCATGGACCAGTTGACAAATCGAGCCAAGGGTAGACAACTGGGCGTTACAGTCTGCGCTAACGCCTCAAGTACATTACCCGTTAGAGTATCTCCTAACTCTTTAAGGAGATCTCTCTGGAGCAGAGTAAAATGACAAAGATAATTCAGCGACCGTAGGGTGAAGGTTGCTTAAGAGAGGGTACGCTTCCCATACTGATCCATACTCCTGGACTCCTTGTTAGGAGGATAGACAGAGGAAGAAGACTCTGCTACTTCCTGCTGAGTGGCTGCCGCCACCACCACCATGGCATCCACAGAAACCCCTTTGGATAGGAACTCTTTCCCAGGGGGAGCTGAAAGAAATTTATTAGGGCATCTGGGCACCGGTTCCACAGAGTCAGGAGTCCCCCACACCCTTCAGCAGATCAAATCTAGGAGCTCATCGAAGGGTGGAGACACCCAGAAGGCAGAGGTTTGAGCCCCAAAGGCCTTGAGGAATAGAGACTCCTCCTCAGAGGGGGTCTTGGACGGCCAGCTGCCTCTCTGCCCCAAAATCTCCAGGATGTCGGAGAAAGAGACGTCATCGGAGGACGACTTGGGGAACCCCTCTGATTCCTCGAGGTCAGTATCAGAAGTGAGAGACTCGTCCTGGGAGTCTATGTGCTTCCTCTTGCACAACTTCTTTCTTGGGGGCTCCTCAGGCACGGACACAGAGGGGCCCTCAGAAAGTAGGGGACTGCTCATGGGGGTATCCCCAGACCTTTGGGCTTCGCCATCTACTGATAGGGGGACACCAGAGGCTCTAGCTGGTGTGGAGGGGGATGGAATGACCGATCCGGGTGATGTAACTGAAGAGCTGGCCAGTGCGCTCCTCATGGCCTCGAAGGTGGATCCCCCTGAATTCGAGGACCGACCGGCCTCCGAGGCCACAACCGGAGCTGGAGTTCCCCGAGCCGATGCGCCGAGAGGAAGGATTGGAACCGACAGAAGTCCCAAAGTATCCCCCTCGGGCCCGACAAAGGAAACCAGAGTTCCGAAACCAGAGGACGGAGCCGACATGGGCACCAATAAACCCTTAGGAGGTATCGGGGCCGACAGAAGAACATCACTCTGAGCAGAACACTCCGGCTCCGAAGACAAGGAGGTGCTTGGAGAAGGAACTATCGGTACAAGCATTGGGATTGGCTCCTGAGCAGACTGGGTCAGAGTCGAAAATAATTTTGCCAACACAGGTGACTGCAGGAGCCTCTGAACCACCCTATCAACATCCAAATCAGAAAGTCTGGAGGAAAGAGAAGGTGACTGTTCTGTCTGGAGATCCATGCCTAACACTAGGAGACCGGCTCCGAATGGGTTCTAACAGAATTGGAGCCGAGGCAGATTCCAGCACAACAGATACCTCCTGCGACCCTGAGGACAGAGGAGCCGAGGAGGTAGAATCCAATTTTGCAGCCTTCGCCAGTGGCTCCGAAGAAACAGATGGAGCCGGAGATCTCTTCTTGGCCTTAGAAGCCTTGGACTTAGCTTGAGAACCAGAGGAGGAGTCCAAGGACTCCTCAAAGGAAGGCTTTAAAAGACCCTTCAATATAAAAGTTTGTTTTTCCTTTCCTGTAGCACCCTTGGACTAAAGGAGTGACAAAAGCTACAGGACTCTTATAGATGAATTGCTCCTAGGCAGTAAACACAAACAGAATGTCCATCTGTAATGGACATCTTGTAGTTGCATTTGGAACATTTCTTAAACCCAGAAGGTTTATGTTCCTTTTGATCTTTCTGATCTTTGGACATATCGACCGGCACTAATGCACTAAATAAGGCACAAAGCAACAGGACCCTATGTCCGAGAAAACAGCTAAGGTGGGAAACTACAGCCAACAACAACAGACTAGAATCTGTAACTTAAACGATTCTTGAATCTACTCACACACACACACTACACCAGGGAGAAAAAACACTCTTAGCGCAGAACAGGAATGTTAAACTAGACAACAGGGAGGACTAGGTCCTCTAAGTAAAACGGGCCTAGCCCGCCGGAACAGAGGGACACCAAAAAACACACTCGCACAACAAACAATAACTAACAAGCAAAAATAGCCATTAAAATAGCTTTTGTGAGGAAAACCACAATTTTCTGAAGAAAAAAGAAGTTTTAAAGGTACTTGGCCACAGCTAAGCGAGACCACGTCCTAGCTACACGAGCGGCAAACGAGATCTGGGGCTATGGAGCAGTGCAACATGGGATACCGGGTTAGCCCAGCCAATTAGAGACTTCATGCTAGAAAAAGTAAGTTGGCCGAGTCTGAGCCGATGCTCTGCTCCGAACCCGTGAGTAAGAATGTAGGCGAGATTGGACCACATAACATCAGGATCGCGGACAAGTGCTTGTAAGAGAAGCTAATCAAGGGTGTACTTTATGGCCGCTACTTACTCAACATACTGAACTCCTGTCTATGCAGTTCTAGCACCAGCTCTTCCAAACTTTTTTCTGAAGACAGAAAAGGACGAACACCTGTTCCTTGTGTCTATGAAGAGGAGGAAAACCTCCTGTTACATGCTGTCAAATGCACAAAAAAGTGTCTCTCCATGATTATGACAGTGCAGGAAAGCGGTTCTAAAATCTCCAAAACACAAGGTCAACTGCTGATAATTACAGCCACTTTTCATGTCTTTCCCCCCAGGTGACTCACCTGGGGAATCTTGGCTTAAGAGGACAAACATACTCTGGAAACATGGGTACCCCTGAAGGAAATACATGCAAAACATTTCTTCTATTGCACTTGAGTACATCTGGGATTGGTCTTTGCCCAGGCTCCACAAACGATAGATGAAACCCTGGAGTTTATTTTGAATTTAATAGGGGTACAGCACTGATCCTACTAGACCTAATTTCAGTCTCTTGAATTAATCTGTACTCATGGCAAATATAATAATAAATGGTCTATAGACATGTACAATTTTGATAAATAGGGGAATGGCAAAAAGAGGAAGCTAGTGCGTCCCCCAACTCCTTTTAAAACCCTGGATAGCTTCACACAGTAACAGTCTGCACAAATGGAGGAGATTCAGTTCCCTAATGCTGAACGATACACCACAGAGCTATGATGCTATAAAACTGCAGTCAGTACACAATACAAACCTTTAAACTTCCTGGACAATATATACTTCTTTATTTGTATTTGCCTTCTGGCGTAGAGCCCTGATCTCCATGGACATTTTTCACACTCAGACTGGGAGTGGTGTCTGGTTAAGTCACTTGATCAGAGTCACGCCAGTAATGTAATGGAGGCAGAGGGAATCGAACCGTGCACCAGTGGAGTATACTGGACCACTGAATAAGCAAGATGTCCTGTGTACTGGGACTCCTGAGTTCAAGCCAATCAAATAAATCTGGAATACTGGGTGTGGTTCATTTGGTATGTGTTTTCGATAAACACCTTCAGAAGTTTCTGAAGGGGTCAAAGGTCATCAAAGCACAATTTGACAGCTGGAAGGTATTTTCTCAACTCTTCTTGAAATGGATCTTGGCAGATTAATAAAAGTTTCAAAAGTGTAGGAATGAAAACAATAAAGGGACCCCCCCCCCCCAACAATTGATTAAGGAAAGTATTCACCTCATCACTAATGGGCCAGCTGTAGTAGCCTAATAAAATATACTTTAAATTGTTTTTTTCCTTGCACTTGTAAAAAGTATTAAAAATACTGAAAGTTCCTCCTCCATGGAAAGACTTTGAAAACAGGTGCTAGGAAGCCCAGAAAGGATAAACTACAACCTCACCTATGCGCCTTGGCATCATTCTGGTAGTATGTAGACAACTGCTTCAGAAAGGAGATCTGACCTTTAGCCAAAGCTATGCTATTAACTTCTCTGCACCACATGGTGACAGGCTACAAACCTCTTTACCTGGAGATTCTCCCACTATTAATTGTAACCCTAAAATGTTAAAGGCGTTGCCTCGTATGCCAAATAGTTGACACCCACACTGTCAGGCTCCTACAATCATATTTTCAGAATGTCTCCTATTTGGACTCATTAAAGAATGGCTCAGGAAGTCTGAACACATTCATAACTTCCGTTAAAAAAAAAATGTCCAATCCAGGTAACATCCCCTTTTCACAGGTATTCTTCAGATTGGTGCCATCTCTTGTTAGTATAAATAATGGACCATCAGTAGCAAGCAAGTGACAAAACACTTCTGATGAAACAGCAGCATCTGGCGTAATGGTTACAGTCTTTTCCTCACAAATGCAAGGTAAAGGTTTTTGATTCGGACTTCTGGTGATTTAGGCTTGTAAAAGTTTGCAGACTGCTAGGCTAATATTTACCTAAGCAAATCTTAAGACATGAAATGGCTACCAGATTTTGTGGTTGAGAACTGGAATACTGGTTAAGGTTTTTACCTCACAGACAAAATGTGCAGGGTCCGATTGCTATGTTCTCTTGCTAGAGTCCAATGTGCAAAGGAACCTACAAATAGAGACAAAACATCCAAAAACAGAGCTATAGGACTTGCACTGTGAAGGATACAAAATCACCCACTGTGTAAACCTGCAAACCTGTTGGGATGTAGTGCAGACAGTTTCTGTAGGAGTTTAGAAACGTTTTCCAGTTTAGGACTATACATCATTACAGCGACGGCAGGATGACAAATTACAAATTTGGATTACTGCTGCCAACAAATCTGCTTTTCTGGTGTAATCAAAACCTTATAAGGCAAACAATCAAACAGGAAAATACACTTCTGTATAATGAATGAAATAGTATCTGGCTTTCTACCCTAAGAAAGAAGACATCTTGCAGTCTATTCAACAATTTTGTTTTGAAAAAAATCAGTCCACCAGGAATACAATCATTTAGCTTATTACAAAAGAATGCAGTTAGAAAGTTTGTGCTGCAGCAAAGTTATGAAATCAAACTTCTCACCCCACCAAATGCACAAACCACAAAGCAGCAGCGCTTTCATTAATGACCTAGTTTAAGTTTCCATCATTTCAGTGGAAAATGTCAGAAGAATTCTTTACTCCACAGATACAGAGAGCTTTCTTCTCAGGGCGTCCCAAGTCAAACTATCTTTTTGCAGCAGCTTCCTCCAGGCTAATTTACTTGTACTGTACTACAAAACACTCACTCATTTTACAGATTCCCACTGTATTCTACTCCAGGTCATGGGGGAGATGGCACCTATCCAGGCAGTAGGTGAATGTTACGACAGAACCAGCCCCAGGTGGGTTGCAAGTTCATAAAATGATACACACACCACTTACCTGCTTGGCAATTCAGCTGTAGGAATCTAGAGACCCTAGTAAAACCCACATGGACATACAGGGTACATAAACTTTCAAACAGAATACACACCAGCTAAAAACCAAATCAGAGAATAAAGCAATAGTAGGCACCAACAAGCTAACTGCTGCAGAAATGTGCTGCCCTGGGGCATGATTCTCAATCTCTATATTTCAACAGTTGAGTAAGACCAAGCTCAAAAGGATATCAACACCTTCTGCTGCAATCACTTTACTGTGCCATATGGGGCTTCCCTGCCAGACAGGTGCATTTTATAAAACTGTAAAACGGGGGGGGGTGTTGGGCTTTACAGCCACTCGGCTCCTAACAATGGATGAAGGCCAAGGGTGGAGACATCACTGCAAGTTCACCATGTTAAAATGTCTGGGAATTCAAAAGGAGAATGGTTGAGGAAAGGACTTAGTCCCCAAAATATTATGGAGGGACAAAATGGAGATCACCTTTGCCAGGTACATTCTTAAAGCTCAAATGTACATAAAGATCCTTAATGTTTATTTTGCACAAGGTGTGAAAAATAATCACTTTTAGAACATGAACTGAGAACATCCTCTGCAAATGGTAATTAATCAACCTCTTAGGAGCTGTACTACAAAATGACACCGAGAGGGAGGAAGAAGGTTTAGGGATAGCTACAGTCTTCCAGTGGGAGCTAGCAGAGGTTTCTTCTATACTCCCCAATGTCTGGAAACCGCATTGCCTGCTGTGCTGGACCCAGAGAGACTGCATTTTTCCATCTAGACTCTAGAGTGTACCTGCAAACTTTGGTAGGTTTCATGGTCCCAACTTTCCAAGAGGTAAGCAAACAAAGGATTAGTCCAGATAAAATCACTTTAGCCAACAGATCCAGGAGACTGTCTTTCGAATACTCTTCCCTGTATCTCATTGTTTTCCTTAAATTAATTCAGTTTAAGCAGTTAGATGAAGGATTGTTTTTGTTCCATTAGAATCAGACCCGACTCAAGCTTTCCTGGATTACCTCTCTTTTTCACTTCCCCAAGCTGTATCAGCTGCTTTTTCAACCAGGTGGCAATCCACCAAAGCCCTCACAATGTAATGGGCAAATCATCAGCCTCTCACTGTTGTTAATCCCAGCAAGCTCTTCAGTTCCTAGGCAACTAACAGAGCCCTGTCTGCGATACTAGTTAGAGCTCTGTCCCTCTATACCAGTGGTTCTCAAAGTTTGTGAGGCTGGAGCCTGGTAAATTAAAAGAAATTTAAGACGAGGGACCGGTCCCAACAAATTTACTCAAATACCTTTCCAAAGCAGGAGAATGTCAAATTGTCAGCAAAACAGTATTACATACACATGCCAGACATTTATATATGCAAAGCATCTAACTTAATAAAGATAAATGTATGAATCTCTCAATTCTAAACACTAGTGCCAAACAGTAAAGTACAGTTTTGTACCTACCATAAATGTAGATGTTCGAGTATAGACACTGCTGCAGTCATTACACTTGGGTTATCCTGCCGTCAGGCGGTCCCGCAGTCGGCCTGAGTTCCAAAGTCTTGGTCCAGCGTCAGTTGCTGTCGCCTCTTCCCTGACGTCAGTGTGACAGGGGTATACAAGATGCAGCCGACGCCATTTTCTTCAGTTTTTCTTGCCCCAGATGTCAGGTGCCCCCCAAAAGGTAGGCAATGCAAATTGCTAGTAAAATATATACATAACTGAAAAGCAAATAAACAATTTTAATTACCAGCAAATACTCCCTTTAGGAAATAAGGGTAGAAGACCTAGGTATGTACCAGAAATAAGAGGGGAGGGAGGGTAACCTGGACTGCAGCAGTGTCTACACTCGAACATCTACATTTATGGTAGGTACAAAACTGTACTATGTTCATCGTGTGACACTGCTGCAGTCATTACACTTTGGTGGAATCCCAAAGCTGAGGTAAGGTGGATGGATCTATAAGGCATTAGGGGTGACTATAAGGCCCTGCAGCACAGCAGTGGCAAAGCCTGCTCTGGATTTGGAATATAAAGGCAAATGGTAATGTTTGGTGAAGGTATGTACAGAACTCCATGTTGCTGCTTCTAAAATATCCTTGGTAGGCAGTTGAAGTGGCTGTTGCCCTGGTGGAGTGAAATCTAATGCTGCTAGGTACAGGTTTCCCATGGTGTTCATAGCAAAAACGTACACAGTGAGCTATCCACTTTGAAATGGTCTGCTTTGAAATGGCTTTTCCCTGTGCTCCTGCAGCGTATGTTACCAATAATTGCTCAGATTTTCTTTCTGAAAGCTTTGGTTTTGTCCAAGTAGAAGTGTAATTGTCTGCGAATGTCCAAGGAATGTAGTAGTCTCTCCCCTTTGTTCTGTGGTTTTGGATAAAAGGTTGGCAAGGGGATAGTTTGGCTTAGAGCCACACTTGATACTACCTTTGGCACAAACATAGGGTTAGTTCTTAAGGACACCCTGTCCTGGTGGAAGATGAGGAAAGGTTCCACTGCCATTAGTGCCTGCAATTCTGAAACTCTTCTTGCCGATGTTATTGCCAGTAGCACAGCAGTCTTCCAAGAGAGGTATTTTAATTCTGCTGTGTTAGCTGGCTCAAAAGGAGGTAAAGTTAGTTTTTCCAAAACAAAGCTGAGGTCCCAAGTTGATATAGGTGCTCGAAGGGTGGTCTCATGTTTTTTGCCCCTCTAAGGTACTGTTTGAACAAAGGATTTGAAAAAAATTGGTGGATCCGTGTTGTAATGAGCAGAAATGGCTGAGGCATGAATCTTGATGGATGAGAAGGAGAGGACCTTGTCCAGCATCTCGGTCAAGTATTGGAGAATCTGAGGAATGTTTGGGACAAGAGGGTCAAGGCTGTGCGCTTGGTTCCAAGCACAGAATCTCTTCCATTTATCTGAGTAGGCTTTCCTGGTGCTAGGCCTTCTGGCCTCCAGAATGACATCCATAACAGCTTTGGAGAGAGGCAATGCTTGCTTGAGAACTTTCCATGCAGCTAGATTTAAGGTCTTTAGCTGGCTGTGAAGTATCGGATTGTTGTGTTGTGTTAACAGCTGTAGGATTTGAGGCAAAAATCCAGGGTGGTTCTTGTGTTAAGTTCTTCAAGATTGGATACCAGTACTGGCGTGGCCAGTCTGGTGCAATCAAGATCATCTTTGGCTCTTCCTGCCTGGCTTTTACGAGTACCTTTGGGAGAAGAGGTAAAGGAGGGAAAGCGTATACTTGCAGGTTTTTCCAGCTGAATGAGAGGGCATCCACTTTCCATGCTTGTAGATGGTAACTCCTTGTGCAGAATTTCTGTAGTTGGCAGTTCATTAGGGATACAAACAGCACAAAAATGGGGGAAACCAGACATAGATCTATCATTATGAAAATTTGTGGGCTCAATTGCCATGCGTGAGGATCCATGATGTTTCTGCTTAGGTCGTCTGCCAGCGTGTTTCTCTCTCCTGGCAGGAATTGTGCCTGTAGATGAACTTGGTACTTTAAAGCTGTGTTCAACAAGGTCATGGCTTGTCCGCAGAGGGGGTAGGAGTGTGTTCCCCCTTGTTTGTTTATGTACCACATAACTGTGGTGTTGTCTGTCTTCAGTAATAGTTGTCCTGGATTTAGCAGGTCCTTGAAAGCTATAATTGCATTTTGAACAGCTAGCATCTCTTTTTGATTGATGTGGTGATGTCTTTGTTCTGTAGGCCACTTGCCCTGAATACATTTTCCTGCCATGTGTGCTCCCCAGGCGTAATCCGATGCATCTGTTGTCAGTGTTTGCCTGGCTATGGGTTGAGTAAAAGGCTGTCCCTTGTTGAGGTGGCAAGCTTGGGCCCACCATTGAAACTCCTGTTGAACGCAAGGAATTAGTGGTATAACTGTTTCCAGATCTTGACAGTGTTGAGACCATACACTCTTTTAGGTACCATTGTAGTTTCCTCATATGCAATCTGGCATATGGAATTAATAGTATGCAGGATGCCATGTAGCCAAAGGCCTGCAGAATTTTTCTTGCAGGGAGTTGGGTCTTTGTTGCCATTAAATGAAAATATTGAGTCAGTTTTCCTTGCTTGTCTGGCGTGAGATAAAGCCATCTGGGCCGTTGTGTTTAAGCTGGCACCCAGGAATTTTATCTGTTGTGAGGGCACTAGTCGATTTCATTTACTGTGTACCCCAGGCAAATTAACTTTTTTACGTACGCCAGATGCTTTAGAAGAATGTCTTTGCTCTCTGCTTGGATTAGGCAGTCGTCCAGGTATGGGTAAATTTGAATTCCTTTTTGCCTGCAAAATGCAATTACTTGTGCCAGGCACTTTGTGAAGACTCTGGGCGCATTAGATAAGCCAAAGGGCAGTGCAGAGAATTGATAGTGCATTGAACCTGCTAGAAATCTGAAGTATCTTCTGCAGTTTTGTCCGATAGGGACATGCAGGTATGCCTCTGAGGTCCAAAGTCACGAGCCAAGCTTTCTTGCCCAGCATGGGAAGAAGCTGCTGTAGTGTCAACATTTTGAATTTCGGAACATCCAGGTAAGTGTTCCAAGAAGAAAGGTCCAGAATGGGTTTCCATGCTTTGTCTTAATCCTTGGCCTTGCTCTTGTGGTGGTACCATTTGAATAGCTCTCATATCCATGAGTGCCGTAATTTGTTTTTGAGCCTCTGCCTATTGATTTGGTGGCAGATTTGGCATTCTTTTTAGCCTTGGAAGTGTGTGGAAGTGAAACCTGTACCCTTGTGATATGGTGTTGAGAACCCATTTATCTTTGGTGATGCATCACCAATTGTGAAAGAAAAGAGCCATTTTTCCTCCCAAGGGGGCTGTCAAGAGAGCTGTTTGGCATCCGTAGTGGGAAGTCATTGAGACTGTTTTTGTATATGGTTGAGGCCGGTCTTCTTCTTTCTGGCCTGGAGTACCCCATTGCCTAGGTCTGAAAGGGCCTTGCGTCTGACCCCTACCTCTTGGGCGTCTATCTGCCCCTTTGAGGTCTGTCTGTGGCTGGAAAGGATCAATTTTTTGTTGGCCAATTCCTGCTGAAAAGAGGAGCTTGAACCTCTAAAAAAATATTTGACCTTATGCATAGATTTTGCCTTATCCTCCATCTTTTTTAGAACCTCCTCTGCTTTAACTCCAAACAACACATCCCGTTGCGAAGGTGCATCCAGCAATTTAGCTTTAACATGATCTGGTAGCGTATGTTCTTTTAACCAAGCATGCCTTCTTATGACAGAGCCTGTAACTGCTGCTCTGCAGGAAGCCTCTAAGGAATCAAAACCACATTGCAAGGTATGTTTTCCCATTTGTTCAGCTGCATATAATAAGTTCTGCATTTCTTTCAAATTGGGAGAATCTGTATCTGAAAGCATCTTTTGTTTCAGCTGAGTCATTAAAAATTGCTGATATTTTAGCATGTGAAACTGGCAATTCAAGGCTCTCATGGCTAAAGTTGCAGATGTATAAACTTTCTTGCCCCATCTGTCTAAAGCCCTGGAATCTCTGTCAGAGGGGACTTGGTTTTTAGCAGATGAGGCCTTAATCCCTTTGGGTCCCTGAGAAATAGTTTCAGGGTCTGCAACAGGGCTTTTGTATAGAAATTTGTGCGAGTCAGGGACTCTATCCAGCTTGACAGGGGCTGGTGGTAAAGAGTCAGGGTTTAAGCTGGATTCACAATATACATCATCCACAATATCTAACACAGGTGGAATAGCAAGGGGTCTGTGTTGAGGCAATAAGAGGAAATCCCTGAGCCTTTTCTTGGATTCTGAATAATCCTGGCCTTCCCAGTGGAAATGCTCCCTCATGGAATGTAAGGTCTCCCCAAAGGAATAGTCCTCGGGCGGAGAGGCTGATGGGATTGATTCCTCCACATCCGTATACTCATAAGGGGGTAAGGAATACCCCTAGGTCTGAGGATGAGTCGGAGGAAATGGATACCTGGTCTGAAGATTCAGTCGGCATCTTGTCTGGGCCTTTTATCTGGGGGGGGGGGGGTTGGGACCCTCTGATCAGGGTGATAAGGTCTTCGGCCATTTTTAGCATTTGTTTCTTTGACATAGTAATCTCCAGGCCAGGTTTCCATGCCAGTTTCATCACTTAAGGGAGGTTTAGATTTAGTAGAGGGTTTAATAATTATTTGGGAAGGTCTGAAAACACCCTCTGAAGCAAGGGAGTGCTCAGCTACTTCGGTTCCCTCTGTAGGATTAAGCTCGGTAATCTGAATAGCAAGAACGTCCGAAAGGCCCAGCCGGCTCCACGTAGGAGTCTGAGGTGGTCTGTGGATCTGTAGACACGGTCGTTAGGGGTTGCGTAGGCGCCTCGCTGAAAACCGGAGAGCCAGCGACCGGCCTAGAAGAGGCCTAGTCAGTCTTGGGCCTCTGATGCCTGTTCTTGTCTTTTTTATGGATTCCGGTCGTCGGAAGTTCCGACGGCATGGTGTAGTTAAATTTTCTGCCAAAATAAAGTAGCCTCGGATGCCTGTTCTTGTCTTTATGGATTCCGGTCGTCAGAAGTTCCGACGGCATGGTGTAGTTAAATTTTCTGCCAAAATAAAGTAGGACAAAATCAAACCAAAGTTTAACAGCATTTGGAGCATTTCTCCCCGGGCCTCCGCTGAAAACAGGCTCTGTGGAACCTAGTCGGACTTTCCCGGTCAACAAATGATAAATAAAAAAATAAATAAAAAT
>NC_056736.1:717831960-717876960 GCF_019279795.1 Protopterus annectens | reverse complement strand
CTTTGGTGCATACCTCCACATGCAGATCCCAGCCTACAATGATACACTGTTTGGCAGACCTAAGAGTATGGGAATCGTCCACTTCTACTGCAGTGGGTACCTATACAACAGGCCTGTCTACCTTCTTGCCCTGTGATAGGTTGTACATAGTAGATATGGAGCACTTCCCAGTCACTTTAGGTCGAGTCTTTTTATACCTTGCTTTGCTAACAGAAAGTATAGTTGTGCAAAATCTTACCATAACAATAGATGTCCCTCTTCACTACTGCAGTATATGTTACTAAAGGGATTCCTGCTAAGGGTAGCCCAATGTCTGCCAAGTGTTCCAATGCCTTAGGTTTTACACGTCATGCATCATGTATACGTGTCCCATTCAAGGTGCATGGCATAAAGGTGACGTACATATGTCAGAATTGAATAGCCTCAGGAGAGGGAACAATCCTAGGAAGGAGGAAGATGTGCATCCAGAAGGAGAAAAAAAAGGAAAGAGAAAACAGGGGAGGAGGCAGCCAATACTGCAACTGTGAAGAAAAGGACGTCTACTGTTATGGTAAGAATTTACACAATACTATGTCCTTCCATATCACTGCGGCAGTATTCTTTACTAAAAGGAGAATACAAAAGCTCAAGAGAAAACTTGGGAGGAGAAAGGCCCAGAACAGACCAAGAAACCCCATGCAGGATGGCTCTGGCAAAGCCAGCTCTTACTCTGGAAACACAGTCCAATTTGTAATGTTTAGTAAAATTATGGACAGAGGTCCAAGTAGCAGCCTCAAGGTTGGAATTGGTATCCAATCCTTTGAAGAAAAAAAAAAAAAAAAAAAAAAGTACCCGAGGAGGCAACAGCTCTGGTAGAATGAGCTTTTAGAGGCAGAATGGCTATTCCCATGAAAGGAGTAACAAAGAAATGGCCTTAAAAAATCCATGAAGAAATGGTTTGCTTAGAAATAACCAAACCTAGAGATATGGGATAAAAGGAAATAAAAAGCTGCTCAGACTTACGAACAGCCTTAGCCTTACCCAAATAATATCAGACATGTCTATGCAAATCCAAGGTGTGAAGAACCTTCTCACTAGCAGTATGTGGAAAAGGAAGAGGTCAAATTAACAGACTGATTAAGCAACAACTAATTAACAACCTTGGGCATAAAAGGATTAGTACAGAGAGACACCCTGTCCTTATGAAAGGCCAAAACTGGAGGGACAGGCATAAGGGCCTGACGTTCAGACACTCAGCTTAATAAGGGCCAAAAGAACAGCAGTTTTCAATGTACAATGAGCTTGCAGCTTCAGCTTCCTTACAACAATTTTGTCCTTGAAAAATTGACTCAGATTCCTTTCAAGATCACAAGAAGGTGGAATAGTTTTCCCTGGGAGGTCCGATATGAAGGACGCCTTTAAGAAATTTTTTTACCTCAAACTTAGAGGCCCAAAGGAGGAGTTAATGGCAGACAAGCAAACATACCTGAAAGGTGAGCCTTAACTGAAGAATTAGCCAATCCAGCATAGAACAATTCACACAGAGAGAAAACCAGTAGGCTCTCCACAGAAAGTGGATCCTGGTTACAAACAAGGCAGCAAATGGAACACCTCTTCCATTTGAACACGTAGGACTTCCTGGCAGTGGGTTTCCTAACCTCAGACAAAACCTCCCCACTCCCAAGTACGTCCTCAGGAAAAAAGGTGCCTATAAGGGATCAAACCCCTATCACCCACAACATCAGTTGAAGAGTAGACAAGTGAGGATGGTGAATAGACCCCTTGTCTTGTGTTAGTAGGTCCACCCTGTGAGGTAACTTGTGAGGAAGGGGCAACCAATTTTGAAGGGCCAAAAGGAAGTCAACAAGCTTTTGGGGGAAATCTTGCTCCACCTTGAGCAGGACTTCGGAAGGAGAGGCAAGGGAGGGAAACATCCCCTTCCAGGAAAAAAAAAGGAGAAAAAAAAAAAAAAAAAAAAAGAGGGCATCCACCTTCCAAGCCACAGGACTTGGAACTCTGGTGCAAAAAAAGAGGAAGTTTTCTGTTTAAAGGGGAGACCAATAAATCTAACCAAGGAGTAACCCACTGATGGACAATGTCCAGAAACGCATCACTGTGAAATGTCCATTAGTCAGCTTGCATTATGGACCTGCTCAGAGAGTCTGCCCCCATGTTCCGCTCTGATGGAATACATACAGCCTGAAGATAGTGTCACTTGATACTGGACACCTAGATCCAAAATTCAAAAGCCTGCATAGAAGGTAAGACTGTATCCCTGCTTGCTTGTTGATGTACCCCATTACTGTGGTATTGTCTGTAAAGATTTTGAGGGGCTCTGAAAGAAAAATAAAAAGGGAGTGAAAGGCCTGAAAGGCAAAAATGTACAGCTCTCATCTCCTTGATATTGATATGGTAAGACCTTTGATGAGGGGGCCAGAGAATCCTGAGGGGACTGAAAGAGACTCTCCACCTCGTATTAAAGGCATCCAAAAAAAGTTCCTAAGCAGGGGACTGGGGGCTGAAAAGGAAGTCCCAGGTTGAGAGACAGCTGATGAATCCACCACTGAAACGTAAGCTTGAGGCATGGAAGAGGGACTGGAAAAACTAGCAGACAGTGTTAAGAGTCAATCTGACTTTAAGACCACAGACAGAGGAAAAAGCCTTGGGAGAAAGCAGGAAGACCTGCATAGGGACAGTCTGGAGCCTGCAACAGAGAAACGCATGATCCTGAAAAGGAACCAAAGCAGATTTCTGGAAGTTAACTGTAAACCCCAGGCTTTGCACAAGGCAAACAGTATAGTGAAGGTGTTGAAGAAGGTCTTGGTGGCGGAAGCCTGAATGAGGAGGTCATCCAGATAGGAAAGAAACTCCCCTCATTCTCAAAAAAAAGATCACTGGACCTAGGTATTTGGTGAAAACCCCTGGGGCAGTAAAAAGGACAAAGGGCAAAAGTAGAGAACTGAAAATGCAAGAAAAAGAAACAGACTTTCTGAAGAGGATGAGAATCCTTTTGATCTAGAGAGACCAAGAAAGCCTGGAGAAGAGGAAACAAGGTCTGAAGGGATAACATTCGGAAGGAAGGGATCTTCAGAAAGGTGTTGAGCTGACAGCGGTCTGGAATGGGTCTCCAGATGCCTTCCTTCCTGGAAACCAGAAACATTCTGGAATAAAACCCCCTCCCCTCCTGGAAGGGGGAAGGAGGAACAGCTTGACTGGTGCCCTGACACAGACGGCCCTGAAGCAGTTCTGGAAAGAAAGGAATCTGTTCCAGAGGAGGATGAGGAATGCCCAAGAACAGGAGGAAGGGATTTCAACACAATGAATTATCCCCAAAAGATGATGGACAGAACCAAAGAGTCTTGAGCGATCCTTAACCAACTGGGAAGGTAGAGAAAGACGAAGAGATAATGGAACCGGACTGAAGAAAGGGGAAAACAGTCAGCTGGAAGTTGGTTTGTCTTGAAAAGGAAGTTGAGACGTGGGAGCCCAAGTAGACTTAACAGGAGGAACCCACCTAGAACTCTTTTTACCTTTGGAAGAGGGCAAAGCTGTCTGTAAACAAAAGTAGATTTACAGGGATAATTCTCTGATACAAGAGGTTTGGGAGGTCACTCAGTGGAAGTTCTAGCTTTGCTGGAGTTTATTTTTTTACTGATTAGGGAGAATTCCTTTGGAACTTAGGAATAGGAGAAAAAAAAAGTGTGTGCCTGAATTCCTCTAAGGCCTTCTCCTTATCATGCAGAGACATAAAAGGCTCAGCAACTGCAGAACCAGATTCTTATTATCAAGAGGAGTATCCAACACCTTAACTTAATGCTGGAGACAAAGCCAAGTTTAGCATCTTAAACTGAACCAAAGGCAGTAACTCTAGAAGAGGAATCAGCTGCATCATAACTACATTTAGAGCGGCAGGCTACTTGAGAAAAGGAGCCCAGTAAAAAGGACAGAGGTCTTCCCTTTAGAATCAAAGACGTCAGAGATAGCCTTGGAAGCCTGAGAAAGAAGGGCTAAAATATACCAGGTCATATGGGGCTGGTAATTATTAGTCCAAAAGGCCAAGGTGGCAGTAGTACATACTTTCTTGCCCAGCAGTTCCATGGCCCTATGTCCTTGTCTGAGGAACCAGCTTAGTAGAAGGCAAAAGCTTAGAGGGTTTGTCAGAAGAGACGGACACCACAGAGGGGTTAGCAAAAGGACATTCATAAAGAAACTTTGGCACCTTGCAAAATCAGTCAGGTTTCTTAGGAGCTGAAGGTAGAGAGTCTGGGGCCACAGACGCAGCAGAAAATATCTAAAATGGCAGCCAAGACAGGAACAGCAGAGAGCTTAGGGGACTCCCATATGGAGGAGTTCAAATACCGCTTCTGAATGACACAAACCTGAGACCAGTCCCATTTAAAGTACTCAATCACATGATTAACAGTATCCCCAAAAGAGAATTCCTCAACAGGAAAGAGAGTCTAGGCTAACAGAGTCTTCCTCCTCAGAGCCATAATCCAAGGGAGAAGGGATCTGAGAGGAATATGGCAAAGACTCTACCCCACTCAAAAAGGCCCAGAAAGCAGAACTCCTCCGATGTGGACTTGTACTCTAGGGAAGAGGACCAAGGGGGAGCAGGTACATAAACTCCTTGGGGAGGCTTCAATGCCATCAATGCATTAAATATCCCCTGGGTAAAATACTGCCATTCATGCTGAGAATCTTTAGGAGCAGGGAAAATATGCTTAGGTTTTCTAGTGTTTTCATTTCAGGGGTGTCTACCCTAAACACCCTAGGAGGTAGAAACTCTCGTCTGCATTCAATTAACAAAGTACACATTTCCTCTCAAACAAGTAACTGTGGAATGCCCCTCAGACCCTGTGAAATGATCAGCTGAGGTTCCCCCTAAACATCTGGAACAGATGTCTGCAGAGCCTCAGAGAATATGCAAGAAATCGGATCCATATTGGCCTCAGAGAAGGTGGAATTGAACATAAAAACTGGGCAATCCTCTGGGCATTCACCAGGTTTTCTTGGCAGGCAGCTAACCTTCAGGACGGGAGGATTCCACATCACAACCTGTGCCAAAGATTTAAGATGTTGCTTCTCCAGGTAGATGGACAAGGACAGAACTATGTAGGGCCTTTGGGACAAACGCTTGGCAAACAGAACACTATGTATGGTCATGAGAAACATCCAAACGAAAGACTGCTCATTATTCTTATGGGGAACCTGCCTCTCACACTAACATTTTCCTGTTCTGGAGGATATACACCCACAATACTGACAAAGAAAAGGTAAGAAACTCCAATGGGGTACTTTGCCTGAAACACGGTTCAGTAACCAGCACAGGAGCAGCACTTAGACCAATGTTAAATGACATTCAGACTGGCAGCAAAGACGTTCAGAGGTATGCATGTCCATAAGTCACCTTTATGCCGTACACCTTGAGCAAGGAGCGTGTGTGTGTGACGTAGGTCTATAAAATCCTAAGGCTTTGGTATACTACTCAGATGTTGGACTACCCTTGGCAGGGTATAGTTTTAGGAAAGAATACTGCAACAGTGACGTAGGACATCTTGGATTGCTGAATCTCAGCAAGGGCTACACCCATCTGTACTACAGACAAAAATCATATTCTGATTACCAGATACAAATCAACTGCAGTGCATTTCCACAGCCCACAGAGTTGCAATACTCCACAGTTTAATGACAATTCCACTTTCTATAAAGATACGTATACAACTTCCCCCTCAAACATTTCAAATGAGCTGCCTGCTAAGGAAAAATAAGCAAATTAATAAAATAACCTACTTCTGTACGACGTTGTAGCAGCTGTTTTATGGAGCTACAGGATATTGGTCACAGGTAAACCATGACTTCAGTACATTATTAATGCATGCAGGCCACATCTGTTTTATCACATTTATTGTACACTACATTTGGTTTTCTAGTGAGTAGTTTGAAAGTACAGTTGTGTACACATCATAAATGTAGATGTTAGTGTGTGTATTCACTGTTGCAGTTATTACATTTGGGTAATCTGCTGGCAGGTTGCCCTCAGTTGGCCTGATTAACAAAGTCTTGGGTCCTGCATCAGTTGCTGCCCATTCTTCCATGATGTCAGGTCGTCAGGGGTATAAAACATGCAGCCAATGCCATTACATCAGTTTTTCTTGCCCCAGATGTCAGGTGCCCCCATAATGGGAAGCAATTATATATAAGGTTACACCTCCAACAAAAAGCAAATACACCAGAAAGCTTTAAGCATAGTAAACAAGAATAGAGGTATAGACAACAGAAGTCAGGGGGCTGGAGGGAGGGTAACCAGGACTGCAAACAGTGAATACACTCGAACATCTACATTTATGTTAAAGTGTACACAACTGTACTAGGTTCTTCATGTTTCACTGTTGCAGTTATTACATTTGGGTAGATTCCCAAAGCTATGGTTGGGAAGAGGAGTTTATACAGCAATAAGGCCCTGCAAGACAGCAGTGGCAAAGCCAGCTCAGGATTTAGAGAAAATTGGTAAATGATAATAGGAACACCTCTGAGAAAGGCTGCAGAAGTAGATGCAGCCCAGATGGAGTGAGATCTGATTCCCTGGGGTATAGGTTTTCCATGGTGCTTATAGCAGAAATGAATGCAATGGCTTATCCATTTAGAAATGGTTTATTTTGAAATAGCCTTCCCCTCTGCCCCTGCAGCAAATGCTACCAGCAGTTCAGATTTTCTTTGAGGTTTAGTCCTGTCCAAGTAAAATCTAAGTTGTCTGTGCACATCCAAGGAATGCAGAATCTGTTCCCCTTTGTTCTGTGGATTGGGAAAGAAGGTTGGCAAATGAATGAACTGAATAAGAGCCACACTGGAAACCACCTTTGGCATGAAGGATGGATTGGTCCTCAGAGATGCCCTGTCCGCATGAAAGATGATGAAAGCCTCCGCTGCCATAAGGGCCTGTAATTCAGAATGGGTTGGGAGGGTGGCCTAATGGTTAAGATGTTTGCCTTACAAATACAAGGTGCAGGGTTTGAGTCTCACAAGGGATAATTGGCTAGGCTTACAATGGCTTGCAAGAGCAGTTAGCCTAGTACTAATCTATGGACCTATATCCTTTGAGCTGAAGTAATTAGTAAAAGGGAGGCTGTTTTCCATGAAAGAAATTTTAAATCTGCAGTAGCAGCTGGCTCGAAAGAAGGTAAGAGTGAGTTTCTCCAAAACAAAGTTAAGGTCCCAGGCAGGGGTTGGAGCTCTCCTACGTGGTCAAGTTTTTTGCCCCTCTGAGATGCTGCTTGAGCAGAGGATGAGAAGAGGGGAGGTTCTGTGTTATAATAAGCTGAAATAGTTGAGACGTGGATTTTAATGGAGGAAAAGAACAGGCCCTTGTGAAGTATTTCAGTTAAGTATTGCAAAATCTGAGGTAAATTGGGTGCTGCTGTGCTCATCCCTAAAGATTGGTTCCAGGCACAGAATCTCTCATTTGTCAGCATAAGATTTTCTAGTACTAGGTCTCCTTGCCTCCAAGATGACATCCATCACAGGTTTGCTGGGGGATAAGGGTGAATTTAAGTGATTAGCCAGGCTGCAAGGTTCAATGTTGGAAGCTGAGGGTGCAGAATTTGGTTCTCCTGCTGAGACAGTAGGGAAGGGATCTGAGGCAGGTGCCATGGAGATAATTGCGACACACTGAGCAGGAAGGGGGTACCAGTGTTGGCACGGCCAGTCTGGAGCAATTAAAATCATCCTTGGTTTGTCCCGTTTGACTTTTAGTAAAACTTTGGAGAGCAGAGGCGGGGGGGAGGGGGGTGTAGACTGATAGGTTTTTCCAGCTGAAGGACAGAGCATCCACTTTCCAGGCTAGTTTGTAGGGAGTACTTGTGCAAAACTTGTCCAACTGGTAGTTCTGGGGGGAGGCAAATAGATCTATGTCTGGGCTCCTCCATTCGCTTGTCAACATGTTGAAAATCCATGGTTCCAGTTTCCACTCATGTGGGTCCATGAGGTTTCTGCGTCTGCCAGTGTATTCAATTTTCCTGGCAGGAATTGAGCTTGTAGATGCACTTGGTAGCTCAAGGCTGTGTTCCACAATGCCATGGCTAGTCTGCAGAGGGGGTAGGAATTTGTATCCCCCTGCCTTTTTATGTACCATATAACCATGATGTTGTCCTTTATTAGTTGTCCTGGAGGAATGTAGTCCTTGAAGGCTGTCAGAGCATTCTGTACAGCTAACATTTCTTTTTGATTGACATGTAGGTGCATTTGATTTGGGTTCCATTTGCCCTGAATGCACTTCCCTGCCAGGTGAGCCCCCCCCCCCCCCCATGCATAGTCTGATGCATCTGTAGTTAGGGTTTGGGCGGCAGGGGGTAGTGTGAATGGTAATCTCTTGTTTTGGTGGCAGGCCTCTGCCCACCACAGGAACTCCAGGCGTAGACAAGGTATGAAAGGAATCATCGTTTCCAGCCTGCGACTGTTGACTCCATAGACTTTTTAGATGCCACTGTAGTTTCCTCATATGCAGTCTTGCATATGGAATTAGAAGAATGCAGGCGGCCATGAACCCCAAGGCTTGCAGTATTTATCTTGCAGATAGCAGGGTTTTTGTGGTCACTTGTATGAAGTAAGTTACCAAATGAATTTGCTTTTCTGGTGTGAGGAAAGCCATCTGGGCAGTTGTATTTAAGCTTGCACCTAGGAATGTAATCTGTTGACAGAGTACCAATTGCGATTTCTTTTCGTTTATGGTGTACCCCAGACAAGTTAGAACCCTTTTTACAAACGCCAGATCATTTAAAAGTATGCCCTGGTTTTCTGCCTGAATTAGACAATCGTCCAGGTATGGATATATTTGAATATTTCTTTGCCTGCCAAATGCAATAACTGGAGCCAGGCACTTTGTGAATACCCTGGGCACAGCAGATAAGCCAAAGGGTAGTGCAGAGAACTGATAATGCAAGTAGCCTGCTTTAAAGCATAGGTATCTTCTGCAAGATTCTCCGACTGGGATGTGCAGGTAAGCTTCTTTTAAATCCAGAGCTGCCAACCAGGCGTCTTTGCCTAGCATAGGAAGTAACTGGTGAAGAGTCAGCATCTTGAATTTTGAAATCTCCAGAAAGGTAGACAGGTCCAGGATTGGACGCCATGATTTGTCTTTTCTGGGTACCAGAAAAAGCCAGGAGTAGAAACCTTGTCCCTTTTCCTCTTCTGGTACCAGCTGAATAGCCCCCATGCTTAAGAGGGAAAGTACTTGTTTTTGAGCCTCTGCCCGCTGATTTGGGGGCAGGTCTGGCCATCAGTTTGGTGTTGGCAACATGTGGAAATGAAACCTGTATCCCTGGGACACTATATTTAAAACCCATTTGTTCTAGGTTACAAGTTCCCAGTTCTTTGCATGAAGAGCAATCTTTCCCCACAAAGGGGCGGTCAAAAGATAAGTGCTTGGGAATTTTGAAAGGAAGTCATTGAGACTGTTTACCATAGGGGGGTCTTATTATTTCCAGATTTGGAAGTGGAGGCTCCCCACTGCTTAGTTCTGAGAGTCCTCTGGGACTTAAACCTGGGGTTTTTGCTGTGTCTGGGTTTGGCTTGAGAGGACCTGGAAGGGACTGGAAAGGACCAATTCTTAGCAGGCCAGTGCCTACTAAATCTTGGAGGTTGCACTTGTAAAAAATCTTTAACAGTTTGCATAGATTTAGCTTTACCTTCCTTCTTTTTAAGAACTTCTTCAGCCTTATTGCCAAACAGGCGGTCCTGATTTAAAGGAGCATCCAACAGTTTAGCTTTAACATGATCAGGCAAAGATTGCTCCTTAAGCCAAGCATACATTCTAAGCACAGACCCAGTAACAGCAGCCCTGCAAGAGGCCTCTAAAGAATCAAAACCACACTGCAAAGTATGTTTTCTAACTTGTTCAGCAGAATGCATCAAATCCTGTAAATCTATTTTCCACACAGTCAGGAATCTAACATAATTATCTGTTTAAGCAGTCCAATAATATTCTGTTGATATTTTAACATATGAAATTGGCAGTTTAAAGTTCTGATTGCCAAGGTTGCAGAAGTATAAACCTTTTTACATCATCTATCCAGCTCCCTGGAATCTCTATCAGAAGGGGTAGGATTTTTAGCAGTAGAAGCCTCAATGCCCTTGGGCCCCTGAGAAATAGCTTCTGGATCTGCAACAGGAGTTTTGAAAAGAAACTTGTGGGACTCAGGAACCCTGTAGTATCGGTCAGGCTTACTAGGAGCCAGAGGCAGGGAATCAGGGGCCAAACTGGATTCCGAGAACACATCATCAACAATGTCTAGTACAGGAGGTTTAGCCAAAGGCCTATGCTGAGGTAGGAGGAGGAAACCCCTAAGCCTCTTTGAATCAGAAAATTCCTGTTTTTCCCAGTGGAAATGCTCCCTTAAAGTACGTAAAGTTTCTCCAAAAGAAAAATCCTCAGGAGGTGAAGCAGAGGGAATGGAGTCCTCTGCATCAGAATCCTCATTAGGTAGGTATTGACAAATCCAGGTCATCAGAAGAGTCAAAAGAAACAGAATCCTGATCAGAAGATTCATAATCAGGCTCAGCCCTAGGCCTCTTGACTACCCCTGATTAGAGTTACTAGATCTTCAGCCATTTTTATCATTTGTTTTTTTAGACAGAGGCCTGAGCTTGCGGCCTGGGCGTCGGTTTTTTTAGACATGGATCGAAATTTAGGCCTTCGTAATGAAGGCGGTGTCGATTTAAATATGCAAGTCTGTAGGCCTGAATACACCCTCAGAAGCCGGTGCTTGCACAGCGACTCCGGACCCATCCAAAGTAGAGACATCCGCGGGTTCCATATTTGAAGTATCTCGCGGCATACCCGACTCCGAATGGGTCTCAGTAGAGGCCTGCGAATCAGTAGTGGGTATCAGGGGCTGTGAAAGCACCTCACTGAATACCGGCGAACTGGCAACTGGCTTAGGAGAAGCGTAGTCGGCAGTTTTGGACCTCAACAGCCTGTCTCTGTCTTTATCTTTGCGTTCGGAATCCTGGTAGTCGGATGGCTAACTGATAACATTTCTGGATAATTAAACCAAGAACCTAAATATTTAGAGGTAAAAATATACAGACGACGGATAGTGCGTTGATTAAACAAAGCACAGGTCAGGGCCTAGGCAAGAAATACAGTACAAATGAAAATCTTTATGGAGGTATTTGCTTTCCACAAGTAATGCAATTAACTTTTACTGACATCGGTAAGGAGCAAAAAGTTTCTCCAACGGGGTACTTAGCTTTAAGTTGAAGACTTCGGTTCAGAAACTCTAAAATGAAAAGTTCAGGAGTCGGCCGACCAGCACTTGCGAACTGCTTCTGCTTCAGGCACCGCAGGGCAAGGAAGACTGATAAAATGGCATTGGCTGCATGTTTTATACCCCTGACAACTTGACGTCATGGAAGAAGGGACAGCAACCGATGCAGGACCCAAGGCTTTGTTAATCAGGCCGACCGAGGGCAACCTGCCAGCAGATTACCCAAATGTAAGGACTGCAACAGTGAAACACAAAGAACATCAGTGTTTTGCTTGCTGGCTGTCTGTGTGTTTTCCAGGTATGAGAAGTCACAAGACCCAAATCTACATCAGCAGCACCAGTACTGCTCGTTAAGGAAAGCCTCAACAGCCACGGCAATTCGGTTTCACACCGACAATCAGTTTAAAAGACTGCAGTGCTCGTTTTCAAGCACAACTTCCTTTCCGGTGTTCAAGAAAGCACTTCATGGTAGGACAGACTCATTCTGCCAGTGTACCGCTGTAGAAAACTATTTTCCTACTGTAGTATAAGGATTAGTAAGGCAGAGGGGTGCAGCTTTGGTGTGCAGAATGTCATCTCTGCTGAGGTTAAAAATAAAAATGACACCACAGGAGGCTAAGCTTTCTCCTAGGCTGAAGGCTTCGCCCCTCACTCCCCCTAAATACAACAATTTGACATTCTCCTTTCGCCCAAAACACAGCAATCAAAATTTGCACTTCTGACAGCTTTAGCACAAGAGATACTCCGCTTACCGTCTTACACAACACATTTTTCTTTCTTGCAGATCCGGCTTACAAAATAGCCTAGTTAAGAAAAAAAATGACCTGTGGATGGATACATTTTATTTATTTACTTAATTTTATATTTGTTGACTGGGATAGTCCCACTGGATACATGTCCATTTCCAGCAGAGGCCCGGGGAGAAAAGCTCCAAAAATCAAACAAGTAAAAGGTGAATACACAGCATGCAAATTTTCATAGGTAACACAAAGGTTAGTATAGTTAGACAATTAGGAAGATTTAAAATTACAATAGTTACATAGAATGTACAGTTCTCTACAGTTTCAGAATTGGATAAGACAAGAATAGGTAAGAGGAAATAAGTAGAGATGATGGAGTTAACTTGTGTCTAGAAGTTGTGTTCAGAGTTGGAATGTGTGAACTTTTGGGCTGTTAAGGTATTGGGTGCAACAACAGAGCTAGGTGGTAGGTTTAAGTGAGGAAGTACGGAAAAAAAGGAGATACAAGGATATAGAGCAAAAGAATAATATAAAGGTTTGTTAGAGTAACACAGTGGTGTTTTAGTACTCGGTTTAACTGAGTAGGTACTAGTTAAGGAGTCTGATGTGGGGATGGGAATAAAGGGTGGCTGGAGGTTCAGCTAGATTTAAGGAAAAGAAGGAACACCAGGCTTACTGTGTGTATGGCTTGTCCATTAGACAACAACCAAACCAACCAGTACTCAAGTCTACCCACAGTGGGTGCTACTCAGTTAACAAAAACTGAGCATTCATCTGCAAGCTGATGGCGTGATGCCACAGTGAAACTTTGACCTAGTATGATTATAGCAGTTTTCACAGCTATGCTCCTCATAAGAAGGGGGAAGAAAAGAAAGAAAAATGCCCTCAAATGTCTCAAGACAGCTGGCACAGGGATTAGCAGACCCACTACAGAAAATGCAGTAAGGCAAACATGTCAAAATGTCACAGCCTACGTCAAACCACATGACAAGAATGTGGATAATAAAGGGGAGGCTGCAACTGAACAGCACCAAGAAAGAAGGCAGCAAATTGTACAGCATTCAGAAACAAAATTATTAATCTCCAAGTAACAAACAGGACTACTTTCCTGGAGAAATGGTCTAGGGACTACTTTCCTGGAGAAGTGGTCCAGGGCAAAAGTTCAGTCTTACTACGACAACCAGTCCACCAAAATAAATGACTCTTAAATAAGTAGAAAACTCACCACCATTCCATGCATGACAGCTGTCCTCATGCATGGTGTAAACAATTTACTAATGATCTTCAAAACTAATTCCTCTACTAATTTAAGGGTAGTGCACCCTGTGTGGCCACTGGCCATTACTTGACTCAAAGCCTAGATGGGAAGGGAATGCTGGGGGGAGGGGGTGGATGGGCACTCCAATGGGCGAATCCTGCCATGGAACCTTGGCTGGGAGACCAATGACCTAGTGAGAGTGTTGCTCATGACTGGCACAGTTACTTGAGGACTGGTAAAATGTTTGAGCAAGTGACCACAGTCACTCAAGCTGGGCCCCACTGACTGGCCACCCTCTGAAGTACATTTGGGTGCAAGCAACAATTTCACCCATAGCGGACAGAGCAGTCTAGTATACGATGGAAATTTTGGCTGGAGGGAGGGAACCAAAAAGACTTAAAAAAAAAAAAAATCTTCCAAGCTCCCATGTGTTTCCACATCTTCCTCACAGCAGAGACTAATCCCATGAAGGACTACAAAGAGAACATTACCAAAGTAAACAGATCCCATACTGGACGAGGCAAATTATAAGATAAGGGGGCAAAACACAAGACTGGGTAGAATGAGGTAAGAGTGAATTGCACCAGTGCCCTCCCAAAGCTACTTTTTTGCCAGATAAATGAAACTTTAGCGGTCCACTAGTTTAGCATTTTATTCCCGTTACATTTTGCTTGCTGTTTTAATCTGTAAGCAATAAACTATAATGCAATCCTAAAGAAAATGTTATTATCATCTGCTTTGGCTAATTAGCTAGTGTAGCATAACATTGGGATGTGGATGAAAACTTTAGCACCCAAAGAAATCCCACAAAAAATTCAAGACCATGTAGTTTTAACAGAAAATTCACATGCAAGCAGCATCACCAAACGTGGTGCCACTTTGCTGAAATATGGACAGTCCACTTCAGTACCAGCAGTCCAATGGTCAGAGCAGTTACAATCAAACATACTGTTACTCAAACACGGGCAGCTAATAGACTCTTCTTAAAAGTTAAGTTCAGCTGAATCTGAAGATGCGTTTCAGCCCAGTTCAATAGTCCCTGAGGCATGGCACATCTGCTTGTTCCACTACTTATCCAGGACTTAAATTGGTAATTAAGGGTGAAACAGTCATCACAGTGAGGACGGTGACACTAGTGTATCTTCTGGTAGAACCCAGGAATCTCCAGGCACATGGAAAGAAGATTACTGTACACTGCATAACAAGGCAGTGTTGCTAGGCAGACACTTTGTGCATGGGAGCGTTAATGGCAGGAATCCATATCTGTGTATGGGGGGGGGGGGGGTAGCTTTTGTATAAAACATCCCTCCATCTTTAACAAAGCAGTCTAGACAACTGTCAGGATTCCAGGCTCTTACCTGCTACTAGAAAGGTATAGGAAAGGCTCTTCTGATAATATAAAGACTCCATCAGGTTAGCTGGGAGTTGGAAACAGTAGTAGGAAATGAAAGGAATAGTGGAAGTTTGGGAGGGGGGCGGACTGCACAAAGGTCAGTGCTATGGCTGGGAGAGGTCACTTGAGTAATACCTTTAAAAGTGCCCCTGATTTTTATGATCTTTAATGACATATCAGAACTCTGCTCTGCCCTTTTAAAATGTATTATTTTGTGAACATAACAAGTTTATTTTTATTTACTTATTTTCAATTTTGTTACAGAGATAGTCCAACTGAGCACAGACAGCCCCTTTTCAGCAGAGGTCTTGGGAGAAAAGTGCACAGAAAGTACAAAGTAATATTACCATATAGTACAGAAATCCAACAGAAAAAAATGCAATGTTAAAAAGCCAAATATACTGCAGATCTTGATCAGAAATACTGTACAATTCAACCATGAAAATAATTAAAATACAATGGGATACAAAAATATGTATTTACAGAAGTTCTCCAGCCTTGGGACTTTTGACTACTTTGGGGCAAATCCAAAAACAGCTGGGGACAGATATTAACCAAAGCAATTAATGTTGCACAGAACAAGCTATGCTCCCCCACTGTTTTCTAAGTTTGTATACGAATAGACCTTTAACTGCTTACATAGTAAGTGCAGCTGCCCCTCACAAGTGATAATGTATGCCTATAACATTAATAATTTTCTTTGTAAATTTAAAATGTACTCTTACAACTTGCCACTTCCTTGCTGTGCTTTAATTAGCATGATGACCTTTTTAGCAGGCTTAAGTGGCGACAGTGAAGTGTGCCCCCCACGCACGCACACACTTCTTTTGTATTACTGCAGTCCATTCTAATAAGGCAGCATGACACCAAAAATGTCACCAAGCTCTTCCGTGCAAAGGGGTATGTGGCAAGTTACGGATATTAATTTTTTTTTTTTTTTTTTTTTTTTACACAAGGTCTTTCAGCTTCTCCTGGTTAGGGGTTACCACAGTAGATCAACGGTCTGCAGACTGATTGGCAATGGGGTTTTTACAGTGTAGGGTTGTCAGCCTAGTGCCCAACCTTCACAGAGCACAAACAGACACACCTACCTACATGTCTTTAAAACTTGCTTGACCACAGGGAAGACATGCAGACTCCGCACAGAAGGCGCTCCAGCGCTTACAAAAATAATGACTGTACAGTATTTTTACAATATTAAACATATACAAATCTGTATATGATAAAAAGGGCAACAAATGCAAGATGCTAAAAGACTGTATTCATCGAGCTACTCCTTTGACTATCGAAAACTTCAGGCTATGAAACTGCCATGTCCAAAAACTGGGAAGACTGTCAGCATGATGCAACAGATGCATTAGTATTAAGCAAATGTTAATTCTTCTTACTGTATCTTCCTTTCAATCAAGTGAAAAGGAGTTCTCTGCATAAGCCAGTACTTACAGGTGTGTTACACTACAAAGGGCAAGGAAACGTGGTCATGAACTGGCTCTCAACATCACAATGCATCAAGCTCTACCTTGGAAAAATGACCATTTGATTCCAGAACTCTCTGGCCTTAACAGTGCAGACTCCCATGAAAATGCAGTTCCTCTAGGCAAATGTAATGCCTGTACTTTATCTACAGATGCTGATGTATACCATTCTGAAATTTCTAAAAATAACCCCTGGATCGTACATGGACTCGCTAAGAAGGTTAGTTTACATATTAAAAACTCAATACTGTGGGACTACATTTCAGACATTGAGTTTTACATTTCAAGACTGCAATAAGATAAAGAAACCTAAAAAAATTGGCAGAATGCCCAGAATTTGAAGCTTTAAGTAAAATAGCCAAGATTACACCAAAAGCGATATTTCAATTTCTACTTTACTGAACACAAAAAAACTTGACTGTGGCGTTGTTGTGTGTGATGCCTTTTACATCAAACCCAGAAGTATACAAGAAAACCTCATGAATGCAGAAAATGCAGCCAAGTTGAATAAATATCAGAAAAATAAAACATGTTTACACTCAGACACACCCTGAAACAAGTTGCAACATTCAAGAATATTTTCAGCCACAGGCTGTATTCACCAGAGACTGCCGATTACCTGGCATGAAACTTCCCACAATGCTGTTATGTTATCAGACAGTTTCACTATGTTAGACGGCCTCCATCACCTGCCACAAGTGAACTTAAACCATGGAAGTTATGGCAGCAAACAATGGGGGAAGGGAGGAAGAGTATAAACACTCATTTACTAAGGAAAAATCACATATCCCACTATATACACAGAAAGGACGAAGACCTGCTGCAAAAAGTAATGAACACCTGTGCACCTATGAACACACAATCTACTCTGCCTTCACCTTGGTAAAACAAGGTGACAAATCAGCAGAACACACAGCATCAGTTATAAGAACCCATACGCTTTAACAACTGTTCGACTGTTAGGCTCTTCTGGAGCGCAACTATACCCACACAGATGCACATTATATATATATATATATATATATATACATATACATACACATACATATACATATACACTGTGGAAAAATACTGAAGTCAACATGTTTTGTATTCTGTATTTAAAGGGTTAAGCAGAAAAATGTTCACTGCGTGCAAACTGAAATGTTCTGGAAAATGTTGATCACTGAGGAATGCAGGAGTTAATCTTAAACTGCTGATAAAGTTAATGGTGCAAGAATAACTGTGGTACTGGCTGGTAAAAACAAGTAATCAAACTATCAATTTTAATGAATGTTCTGTGTGCTACGTGTATGTACGTGCAGGAGGGTCTATATAAGGAGAACTTAAAGTACAAGTAGCCAGACTGCTGGCATATTACTATCATGTAGCAGATCTCCATGCATGTAAAATAAAGCTGTTTTACTTGCTTACAAGAACTTGGTGTGATTCTTCCAGAATATGTTAGAAGAGTAAAATCTTCGACATAACTGGCGCCTAACGTTAGGCGGCCCTGCACGGCGAATCGAACAAAGAGAGGCTGAAAACCTGCGCAGGTGGAGAGAGATCAGGCTCTCCTCGAATGAAAGACCTCCAACTGAAACAGGTTGAAATTAGAGGCCAGTCACTCTTTCCAGATTCAATCCGTGAGGTGGCAGCGAAACAGGGCGGAGGAATCACAAAGGTAAGCAAAAAGAAAAGCTATTTTTTTTGTTGTTTGTGATTGGAATTTTTGTCTAAATTTTAAGGGACTAGTCAAGGGAGAAATTTAATTTTCTCAAAGTATAAGGAGTATATGTGAATAGATTCCATATACAAGAGATCTCAGGAACAGAAATAGTTTCTCATAAGAGAAATGGGAACAGGAACCAGTTGGGTCAAAGGTGACGA
The DNA here is from genome assembly GCF_019279795.1 of Protopterus annectens. NCBI lineage: Eukaryota > Metazoa > Chordata > Ceratodontiformes > Protopteridae > Protopterus > Protopterus annectens. The sequence goes on along the minus strand of NC_056736.1, from coordinate 717,858,982 downwards.
CAATCTGAAGATGAAAAGTTTATGTTTGATTTACACCCAAAGAACGTAAAATATTTAGATAAATGGAAAAAAGATCATGGGTTTAGTGGATGTTTACATAAGTCAGAATGTCAAAATCTAGTAAGATTACTGTGCAAACAGGCAGGAAATAAGACAAGGAATCAAAAGAAGGTGGGGTTTCCCCAGGCACAGAAATGGCTGGAGGAAGCAAATAAGAGACATAGGTAACAAAATTTGAAAAAAGGGTGTGGTAATTCAAGTGAAAGAGATGTGTACTTTGTTAAAAAGGAAGATAGTAAAACTTCCAAGTGTGTAGAACCAGAATGCAGACTCTCTTAGATAAAATAGAAGAACATTGGAAGCCCAAGGCACATTGGACTTGCATTAATCAATGCATTCAATCAGATGACGAAACCGTAGACAGTTATCTACATCGTCTCACACAATGTTTTGATGCTCATAGTGGGTTGATTAAGGTAGAAAATCAGGAAAATGACTCGCCCTATGAACAGCAACTGAAAAATGCATTCCTAAAGGGCTGCAAGACAGCCATTGGTAACTTTATACAAAAGCATATGATCACACACAGGACAGCGCATCTACAGCCCCTTATGGAGTATGCTAGACATGCTGAGAAATATCTAAAGGAAAAGAAAGATAAACAAGCCCAGACTTTTACAGTTAGTGAAGATGGAACTTTAATGTTAGTTCAAGGTTCCGCGGACCGCGGAAGAGGGCGTGGCAGGGGAAGAGGACGAGGACGGGGAGGCGCAAGTCATTCTGAGGATTTCGAGGGTAGGCAAAAGAGGGGGGAGTGTTTTAAGTGCGGTAAGAAAGGACATTTCGCCAGAGATTGCAGAGGACCGGAGAAACCGATGGTTGCTTCCGGTGGTACCGCATGACTATATGATGGTCAAGAAGACGTAGATGGAGGGTATGAGGAAGAACAAAGTGAGAATGGGGAAGTAGGTACAAGTGAAGGCAATTGGTGGGAACAGGAAATGGCAAAAAAAATGAGGAATATCAAATGGTAAATCTAACAGCACTAGCATCAACTATGCAATTGGAATCCCAACCAGTGCCAAACTTATTATGGTCGCAGGGTCAGCACGATATTGGACTGATTAGAATGGCAGGACAGGTAAAGATTACACCCAAGTCAGAATTTAGACCTCATAAACAGCAGTATCCCTTGAGCAGAAAGGCAGAGGAGGGCATTTTACCGGTAGTCTCAGCACTTTTGAAAGCTGGAGTATTAATTCTGTGCACAGACTCACCGTGTAGTACGCCCTTATTTCCAGTAAAAAAAAAAAAAAAAAAAACGGATGGGACATGGAGGATGGTACAAGACTTACAGGCAATAAATGCCACAGTGGTACCTCGGGCCCCCATGGTCCCAGATCCGTCTATTCTGCTGAACGATATCCTTCCTACGGATAACTACTTTTCTGTAATTGATATCAGTAATGCCTTTTTCTCTATTCCCTTGCAGAAAGATAGTAGATTTTGGTTTGCATTTACGTTTATGGGCAAGCGTTATACCTATACCAGGTTACCGCAGGGACACTGCGAAAGTCCGACCATCTTCTCACAAGAGATGTCCACCAATTTGGCTCAGTTCCAACCCGCCCAAGGATGCCACCTACTGCTGTACGTGGATGATATCCTCCTGGCCGCGACTACGGAAGAACTCTGTAAGTCCGAGACTATTCAACTACTACACTTTCTGGCACACGAAGGACATAAGGTAAATAAGTCTAAGTTACAATTTTGTAAATTAGAAGTATGTTACCTGGGTTATACTATCTCTGGGAAGGGCAGGTAATTAGATGACAGCAGAAAGAATGCTATTTTACAAGCCCCCATGCCAACTACAAAAAAAGAAATGATGTCCTTTTTAGGCATTACGAACTTCTGTTGTAGTTGGATTCCCAACTACGCCGAAGAAGTGCACCCGCTATCAAACTTAATTTTTGCAATACCGATGGCGGCAAAGATTTGCTGCACTGGACAGACAAGGCAGTACAGGCATTTACTAGGATCAAGCAACTGATAGCTGGGTCAGCAACATTGGGGTTTACAGATTACAGTAAGACCTTTATGCAGACTGTAGATTGCAAGCAGGGATTTATGACATCTGTTTTAATGCAAATGTATGGAGATAAGTTAAGACCATTGGCATTTTACTCTAGCAAATTAGACTCAGTAGCACGAGCATTACCACACTGTGTGCAAGCAGTAATTGCAGCCGCTTTGGTGGTACAAGCGTCTGCCACGCTGGTATTGTTCCACGATCTTACGTTAAAAGTCCCGCACTCTGTAGCAGTCATCCTTCTGCAGGACAAGTTAACATTTCTGTCACCTAGCAGACATTTATCTTGTATGACTACGCTGTTATCGCAGCCACACATGACAATTGAGAGATGCACTACCTTAAATCCAGCGACATTGCTACCTGTTGCTGAAGACGGTATCCCGCATGTATGCTTAGATCTCATACATTCTAAAGTTCTACCAAGACCGGATCTTAAAGATCAACCCTTACTACATGCGGACTGGACACTGTTTGTAGATGAGTCAGCACGCAAAACAGAAACAGGCACCACTCAGGTAGGCTATGCAGTTACTACTGCAACTCAGATAATAGAGGCAAGACCACTCCCCGGGAACTTATCCGCTCAAGCAGCGGAACTGATTGCTGTGACAAGGGCATGTCTCCTTTCGGAGGACAGGAATGTCACTATCTATACGGATAGTCAATATGCCTTCTCTACGGTACATGTGTTTGCTCATCAATGGAAAAATAGGGGGATGGTTACAACCTCGGGGAAAGACATTATGCACAAAGAACTAATCCTTGAATTACTACAAGCCGTCCAACGGCCACGGGGTTTGGCCATCTGTAAATGCGCTGCTCATACCCGTGCTAAGGACCCGGTATCACTTGGTAATGCCCTAGCAGACAAAGCAGCCAAAGAGGCAGCTATGTCCAGTACCTTTCACTTGAAACCACACCTACAGAATTACAACCAACAGATAAGTTTGATTTGCAAACCTTACAAGTCATGCAGGAACTTAGCACAGTACAGGAAAAACAACGCTGGACTAGGGATGGTGTTAGACAGAACAAAGGAATCTATGTGGGACCGGATAATAAATATGTTTTGCCTACTAATCTTTTAGGTATGCAGCACTAGTTGTGCATGGCCCTTCCAATCTGGGCCCTGCAGCTATGGTTAGAATTATCCACCTTACCTTTTGGACCAAGGGTTTCATTGCATATGCAAAACGTTTTTGTCTATCCTGCATAGTATGTGCTAAATACCACGGGGGAGGGGTCAGAGTTGCCCCAGCATCATTTCCAACACCCCCCTATCCATTTCATACAATATGTATGGACTTCATCGAATTGACCCCGGCACAACTAAGGAAGTTTGTGTTCGTAATAGTAGATGCATTTACTAAGTGGGTTGAGGCTTTTCCGGTGACACATCCGGATGCTCAATCAGTGGCTAAAATTTTGGTCAATCACATCGTCCCGCACTTTGGACTTCCTACACGCATCTACTCTGACAACGGCACGCATTTTGTCAATCAGATCATACAGAAACTGTCTACAGTTTTCCAAATTGAATTGAAACACCATTGTGCCTACCACCCACAGTCAGCAGGGTTGGTGGAACGCCATAACGGCATTCTAAAAGGCAAGTTGAGAAAACTCATGGCCGAGACACATCAGTCTTGGATTACCTGTCTACCTCTAGCCCTCCTTTCCATGCGGACAACTCCCAACTCAAAAGGAGTCACCCCATTTGAGTTGTTGTATGGAAGACCTTATTACGTCCCGCAGTGGCAAAACTTGTTGCCTGCGGAACGTGAGGGGGGTGAGGAGTTAGCCGAGTACATGAGGAAAATGCTGACCAATTCTAACAGCTGTTTAACGAATGATTATTTTTCAGGTTCAAGAGACGGAAGTCGCAGCAGTAACCATGAAGGACAATAATGAGAATAAGAAAAAATGGTTCTATTGCAATGTTTTATTGTTTATAACTATTGTGATTGTAATATCTCTGTTTTGGACATTTCTGTCTTTTAATGAAGCTAGCCATTCAAAAAGAGACAAACACACCAGCTGGCATCCAAACTTTAATACATATCAAGCGATTAAATATGCATATGCATCCTCAATGAAGGTCTCAAATTGTTGGGTATGTACTGTAATATCTACTGTACATAGTGGCTTAATGTTAGGGACAGCCCCTCTGGAAACAAATGATACTTGGAATAATTTGTTGTTTGAAACCACAGAAGTACCACTGAGAGACAAGGTGGCGCTGCCTCTTCTGGGGCGCCAAAACGGAACAGTGTGTTTTCAAAAGATTGGAAAAGTTAAGGTGGGGCTGAGCCAATGTAATTTGACAATAGTTCATAATTGTACCCTAGAAGGGCAGTGTGAAACCAAGTTTGGAGCTATAAAAAAAGACATCAATGTAAATACTAGTTTTGTTGAAAAAATGCTGTATGTATATGGCCTGTTATTTAAGGGGCTAAAGCCAAATGGGAGTTATGAATTTGCAACCAATATTACCATCAAAACAAATGATTGTTATTTTATTTGTGGTAGGAAAGCATATAAATGGTTACCATATGGCTGGTCAGGAAGTTGTTTTTTGGGATATCTGATACCAGGTATCAGACACGCAAATGTATTACCTCAAAGTAAAATACAAAATGCACGTTCTCTTAATAAACCTATTAATCCCGTAGGTAACATTGATGCGTCATGGATTTATCACCATGACTTGGCACACGTCAGCAGCAAAGGACTCTCACATATGGACCTAGGCGATGATGTAATTGCTTGGGCTGGTATTTTGCCAGCGTATGGGACAGTAAAATCCATCTGGGAACTGAGAAAACTGTCAAAACTGTTAGAGACTCTGAGTAATGCGACATTTTTCAGCGCTAGAATTGGTGACAGACGAATTAACGGCGATGAGAACAGTAGTGTTGCAGAACCATATGGCGCTCGATTTCACCCTAGCGGCGAAGGAAAAATAGTTCAACAAGTTTTTGAACTGACTAAACCTGGTCCAAACCCCTTGACTGACTTTTTCCAAAATCTGTTTGGAAACTGGGGTTCTGTGTTGAACATTTTAATTGCTGTATGTGTTGGTGCAATCATATTTTTGCTGCTTGGCTGCTGTTGCATACCATGTATCAAAATGATAATATCGAAGGTTATCTCTGCCAATGCTACAAAAGCATATTTCTCTGATTATGAGAAGGTATACAACGTATCTGGGATTGTGTAAAATAAACAGTATACAAAATGTTGTAAGGGGGGAAATGTGGAAAAATACTGAAGTCAACATGTTTTGTATTCTGTATTTAAAGGGTTAAGCAGAAAAATGTTCACTGCATGCAAACTGAAATGTTCTGGAAAATGTTGATCACTGAGGAATGCAGGAGTTAATCTTAAACTGCTAATAAAGTTAATGGTGCAAGAATAACTGTGGTACTGGCTGGTAAAAACAAGTAATCAAACTATCAATTTTAATGAATGTTCTGTGTGCTACGTGTATGTACGTGCAGGAGGGTCTATATAAGGAGAACTTAAAGTACAAGTAGCCAGACTGCTGGCATATTACTATCATGTAGCAGATCTCCATGCATGTAAAATAAAGCTGTTTTACTTGCTTACAAGAACTTGGTGTGATTCTTCCAGAATATGTTAGAAGAGTAAAATCTTTCGACATACACACACACTTTATATATATATATATATATATATATATATATATATATAAAAAACATATATATACACACATTTTATATATATATATATATATATATATATATATATATATATGTGTGTGTGTGTGTGTGTGTGTGTGTGTGTGTGTGTGTGTGTGTGTGTGTGTGTGTGTGTGTGTGTGTGTGTGTGTGTGTGTGTGTGTGTGTATATATATATATATATATATATATATATATATATATATATATATATATATATATTCAAAAATACAAAATGGCCCATCATGGGATTGCCCAGCCAATTACCCCATGTAAGAATCAAACCTCACATCTTGTGTCTCGAAGTTAAAACATCTCAGCCATTATCCTAAACTCACAACTAACACAGTTAAAGTAAAAATGATTAAAAAAATAATGTAATGCAACAGCAATATACAAGGATGGAGAATGTGTAAATGTTCACTTAATTCTGACATTTATCACTACGAGAGTCACCCTCAGCATTAAATTTCCTTGACGTGACTAAACAAAGCCCTGCCTCTTTCCATTGTCATTATGAACTGTTTAAAAGACAACATGATGTGCTGCCTAGTAAAATGTTCCAATTAGATTAAAATCCAAGAAGGCCAAGCAGAAATCCAGTGTGTACACCCAATGTGTGCGCACACATATCTTTTGCTGGCTGCTTCACAGACACACACACAGACACATCATCACCTCTGCTGATTATAAATGCAAACTCCAAGATCATGTCACAGTGCACTTACTTGCAAGTAATTTTCCACAACCACCACCTTCGAGATAACTCAAGCAGTTAGAACAACAGAATACAAATCAGTGGAAGGTGACACTTATTGGAATGCATATGCAAATTAACCTCTTTGGATAGATACGTTTTATATTGGGAAGTAAAAATGCTAAAGGTCATCAGGTCACCTAGTAAAAAGGTACTCCATTACCTGCCAACTAATTTCCATGTATGTTCTACGCCTAGCTAGCTACCCCATGACCAAAGAATTGCATGAACATCAAGAAAAGGCTGGGTAGCTAGGTGCTCCAGTCCCCACCAATTCAAAAACATGCCCAAAATGGTATGGGTACATTATTAGGTGGTTTCCATTACGCAAAAATCAAAGGAACTTGCCAGTGAGGAGAGGAGATGAATAGCTGAGAATTTCAACGGTAAAACCAAGACCACAACTGAACGCAGTCCATGGAGTAATGGAATCTTAGAGACACAAGCACAGCATTCGCAGAAATTCTGTTAAAGGTGAACAAAAACAGCACATGTGACTGGGAAACCACCTCTGACATCATCTTAAGGTAATGAATACCATGCACACACAGCTACATACTGTACCAGCTGGCACATGACAGTCAGATCTTACATCCATCCACAACACCTTTCCCCCCCATTTATTTTGTCACATGGTGTTGGTGTTGAGAGATGAACCACGTATTTCAGGTGTCTTAACTGTTCAGGTACGGCAGCAGATTTCTGCATTACACATTCCAGGAAGGTCACTGAATTAGTATACTCGGGCTAAGAAGCTCTGTCCTACAGAGGAAAGGAGTCTGACTGGGAAGAAGGAATACTATAAAGCAATAACTCAGCAAACTGAAGCTATCTGGAGTTATCCATGGACAAAATTCACTAGCAGCATATGTCAGACAGACCTATATGTGTGTGCGCACATGCTTGTACAGCATCAGAGTCTCAAATGCACAAGACTGTTGTGGAGCTCCGCCTGTAGGGCAGTGCTCCACGATGGGCATCACTAAAAGGTAGAGATGGTCCATGATCGATGCCATTGGAGGTAAACACATACTTTAGTTACAAATGTTTGTATCAGAAACCAAACCTGCAAGGAGGGGTGACTTAACAGTCACACAGAATTTGTTACAGAAGCATGACTGGATCTGCACCAAGTCAGCATGAAAGCCTTCAGCTAACATCAGGGAGAAACCTACAGCTGTGCAAGTCCTGCTCAACAGCAACAGTAGATGTTCACAATTGACACTGCCTTAGTAGCATATAGGTTCTGTGCCTGCCCTGCACAGATCTACAGTGGTAACTTTCCACAGCTCAGAATTTCTTCAGACTCCCAGTGACAGGGGAACTGGCCAAGCTCCTCTCAAAGAAAAGCCCAACTCCCATCAGGATTTTAATGCTAAGTAGGAGGAAGCAAAAATTGCCCCAAACCAGCCAATTCATAGCCAAAAACACTAACACAAAATAACCAAAACTTACCAACACAACATGAATGGATACCATCAAACTATATATAAAATAAGGGGTAAGGTGGGTGGGTGCTGCCATAGAGAGAGATAAATTTTAACACCAACTGTTACAAGCAAGTAGGACTTCTGCAGCTGTAGTATGTTCATCATTCACACACTGTCTCAGTGGTGTACGGGTAGATTCCTAAAGCTTACCGTACCTGGGAGGAGAGCTATACGAGTCCTATGGTCCTCACAAAGCTGCTCTGGAACTAGAGAATGAATCCAGTTTATAGTGCTTTGTAAGGGTAAGAACAGAGGACCAGATTACTGCCTCTAGAATCCTTCCAGAGTCCACTCCTTTCCAATATGTCACCAAAGAGGATAAGGCTCTGGTGGATTATGCCATAACCTTGTCTGGAACAGATTTACCATGGTGGAAGTAACAGAAAAACAATAGCAGATAACAACTGAGCTTCGAGACAGGTTGACCCTTTTGCCCAGTAGAGGAAATAAACAGCTGAAGGGCTTACTTCAGTCATAGTACAACAGCTGCTTGTGTACAGCCAAGGTATACAAAATATTCTCTCTCTCGTTTTTAGATTCTGGGAGGAAAAAATGGGAACAAAAAAACGGGCGGTAGAGAGTGTGCAGTCACAAAAGTAATTTTGAAGCGCTTTTCGTCAGCTCCAACAGCTGACTTAAATCAGAAACACTATCAATTAGTACAAACACATTATATATGCATAAAGACCAATTAATTAACCCTAATTTAAAGAAACTGAGCATATTCATGTCCTAACTATAAAGGTCTCTCAAACTTGAGGAACTTGAGTTAGCCTGGCAGGTGAGACTGAATGCATACAGCTCCCCAGGGCTGAATGACTCTTGTTCGATTAGTAGTGCGTTGAAATTAAATAGCCTAAAGAGGTGAATAAATATGAGTATATAAAGTAACATCAAGTAAAAAGCACAATTTCAGTTACCATCATATATATTATATATATTCCAAACTCTCCATGTAATAGTATGGTCCTATTAAGTAGGTGGCAATTTCCCCTTAAATGGTTCTGTGTCTCGGTGTCTCATCTTATCTAATCTTATTCAACATGATTTTACATTTAATTTTAATACTCAATTTTAAATTTAATTTCAGTTAGTTTTTGGAAGTCAATATGATTGACTGTTTTGGAAATGTATTTCATTTTTATAGTTAGGACATGAATATGCTCAGTTTCTTTAAATTAGGGTTAATTAATTGGTCTTTATTAATATATAATGTGTTTTGTACTAATCGATAGTGTTTCTGATGAAGTCAGCTGTTGGAGTTGACTAAAAGCGCTTCAAATAAATTTACTTTTGTGACTGCACACTCGCCCGCCCGTATTTTTGTTTTTATAGTGGTTTTGCCAGTTTGTGTTTCTAGGAAAAAATGGGAGATTGATTAAAATCAGAAACTTTTGGCAATTTAAGATGGATTTAGTGCATAAAACAACCCTGTCCATGAGGAAAACTAAATAAGGTTGTCTCCATCAGGACAGCTTTCAGCTCAGACATGTCAGAGCAATAAGCAAAGCAGTTTTCCAAAGTGCTGAATTTAAACCAGCCTAAAAGGCTGCTTTCAAAAGGAAATAACGTACATTTTTCATGAACAAAGCTGAGATCTTCAGGAGGAATTTGCTTTGGAGGGGATCAAAAGTTAAGGCAGTCTGATTAAAGACCAGTTTGGACGCAAAGTCCTTTAGAGCTATCATGCTGTTGGAGAGCATTCCTCTGTGGGCTTACGAGGATTAATGGCTGGCTTGTGCTGCTCCTTTGCTGGGCAGATAAGTTCCCTTTGAGAGAAAAAAAAAAAAACATTGAAAATTTATCATTTATTGCAGTTTCCTGATTAAGAAAGTTATTTTTAACCAAAAAAACAGCTGCAAAACGTGAAGCAAGTAACACAAACTTGTAGGAAAAAAGCAAAGCTTTCGGGCAGAACCCTTCTTCAATACTAATACAATCAAGTCTGCATACTAGAAGCTTATATACAGGCCTAGAAGTCACATGATTAGCAGCCAAAAATCATGTGATAACAAATCTTAAAGTGCAAACATCATAATAAAACTTTAAAAAAAGTCAATTAATAATATTACGTAATCTAGTTAAAATTGGTTTCAAACTAACTTTGCTGTTAATTCCTGGATATGAATCAGCAGCTAATCTTAAAATCCATTCAAATTCCTTAGTCTCAAGGCGATTATTCAAATCTCCACCTCTGGTACTAGGAGAATTAAAATCAATAACTCTAAACTTAAATTAATCTTCAGAGCCATGAACATTAATATGCTTATATAGTGCATTATTTTCACAACACCGTCTGATTTCAGAATTATGGTCAATAACACGATCTTTCAGCTTACGAATAGTTTTTCCTACATAGAACGAAGTGCAGGATTTACATGTAGCCAAATAAATAACACCTGAAGTGTTACAGGTAGCTGAAATTCTAAAATTGAATACTTGACCAGTGGCAGGATGTGTGAAGATATCACTACCATTACCAAACATCTGTGCACAAGCAATGCACTTAAAACATTGAAAAGTTCCATGTTTAATAGCCAACGTCATAGGCTTAGGTTTATAAAAGTCTTTATAGCACAATAAGCTTTTGATAGTCTTCATATTTCTATAGGAGAAACATGGTTTATCACCTACAATAGCTTTCATTTCATCTGAAGCTAATAAAATTATCCAATTTCTTGAGATAATTTGTTTAACCAGGTGACTTCTATTAAAAGTAGTCATATATCTAACTGAAGTCATCTCACAAATCACAGAAAAATAATAACAGCAATAATGAGATGACTTCAGTTAGATATAGGACTACTTTTAATAGAAGAAGTGATAAACCATGTTTCTCCTATAGAAATATGAAGACTTTGAATTTTAATGGATTTTAAGATTAGCTGCTGATTCATATCCAGGAATTAACAGCAAAGTTAGTTTGAAACCAATTTAACTAGATTACGTAATATTATTAATTGACTTTTTTTAAAGTTTTATTATGTTGTTTGCACTTTAAGATTTGTTATCACATGATTTTTGGCTGCTAATCATGTGACTTCTAGACCTGTATATAAGCTTCTAGTATGCAGACTTGATTGTATTAGTATTGAAGAAGGGTTCTGCCCAAAAGCTTTGCCTTTGTTATTAAAAGTTATTTTTAAGCTAGGAGTTTGCACTTCAGTCACAAGACTTTAATGGGAGTGCACTTTTTTCCTATCAGTTTAAAAGTTGTTTAAAGTAACTGAAAATATTTTTCAGTAGAGAATGTGTTTATTTTACAGTTTGGAGCTAATATAGTGTTTTAAAATGCTTTTTAATGTGCTTGTGTGTAAAAAGCTTTTACCTGCTTTTGCTGCTCGTTTTCCCCTGGAAAGAGACCCTACTTCAAGCATGACCCAAGGGACAAAGTACCAGTCCCACAGTTGGTTCTTTTTCCAGCCACAAAAGAAAAAAGTAAACAGCCTTGGCCACTACAGCAGGCTAATTTACCTCAGCTGCAGGTGGGGGACGCTGCTGTGGCTACAGCTCATTCCCAAGACCACTCATCTTTTACCCCCAGATCCCTTGGATGTAAAATCTACAGCCACCATGGACTGGGGGGTTAGCCACATCCTCTGCAGCTGTTGGCACCCTCAGAGTGAGCAAGGGGAGTCACTCCTGTCAGTCATGCAACAGAGAAGGGGAAGACTTCCCTGTTTGGTCAGAATGTTGTGCCCATTCCTTGGGAAGCCGATGCTGCCAGTATTAGCAATGTTGGCCCCATTTCTCCTGTAAAAATAGGAAGCTAAACACGTACCTACTTCTCCTCAAAATTTCCTTTGATAAGGGTAGTTTACTGGGTCTAGCTCAGAGTTTAACTCATGGTACCCATCCTTCTTATAAAGTCCTTTCTGCTACAAAAAAAGATGCCTCTTTCTGAAGAGATTCAAGATCCTGAATCTGGACAGGAAGATGAAGCAACAAATACAAGGTTTTCTCCTTGCATTTCTGATCCAGACTCAAGAGAAGGGCTCAGTTTCAGATTCTCCCTGTTGGGGAACATCTTTCTCTGTGTCCATTTCCAGAATATGCCATTGTTTTCAATGGGAGATCATGGAGGTTTCTTAATTCCTCAGTAAATACCATGAGCTGTTACAGAAGTAATTTCCAGAACCTTCATCCACTCCTCCAGTTCTCTCAGCTTCGTGTGTGTGTGTGTGTGTGTGTGTGTGTGTGTGTGTGTGTGTGTGTGTGTGTGTGTGTGTGTGTGTGTGTGTGTGTCCGTGTGTCCCTCGAGCTTCTCCCTTGGCCATAATGCACCAATCCCCACCTCAGATCTTGTTTGCATCAAGTCGGAAGTACTAATATAATTACAAAATTGCTAAATTTGCTACTAGCCATAAGACTTCTACCCACCACTGTTCTTCACTCCATAAACTAAAATGGCTAGAGTTACCCAATCAACTCATCTTTTCTTAACTTACTCTTGCTCACAAACTCATTTGCAAACCCAGTCTGTCCGTCCCTCTCCTCAGCCTTTAAATTGCACCTGCCCAATAGAATACTTAGATCCAATAACCAAAATCTAATTGAATTGCACAAACCTAATCGTCCCCCAGGAAAAAATCTCCTGTCCTTTAGTCTAACACATCTCTGGAACTCCCTACCTCCTACCATTCACACCACCTTCAACCACCTTGCATTCAAAAAATCTCTTCACTCTCATCTACTATTCCAGTGGGAATGCTCCTGCACCCATCCTTCATATCTACTATCCCAGTAGGAATGCTCCTGCACCCATCCTTCATATCTACTATCCCAGTGGGAATGCTCCTGCACCCGTCCATCATATCTACTATCCCAGTGGGAATGCTCCTGCACCCATCCTTCATATCTACTATCCCAGTGGGAATGCTCTTGCACCCACCCTATCCCAGTAGGAATGCTCCTGCACCCATCCATCATATCTACTATCCCAGTGGGAATGCTCTTGCTCCCTCCCTATCCCAGTAGGAATGCTCCTGCACCCATCCATCATATCTACTATCCCAGTGGGAATGCTCCTGCACCCATCCTTCATATCTACTATCCCAGTGGGAATGCTCCTGCACCCATCCTTCACATCTACTATCCCACTGGGAATGCTACTGCACCCATCCATCACATCTACTATCCCAGTGGGAATGCTCCTGCACCCATCCATCATATCTACTATCCCAGTGGGAATGCTCCTGCACCCTCCCTATCCCAGTGGGAATGCTCTTGCACCCTCCCTATCCCAGTGGGAATGCTCTTGCACCCATCCTTCATATCTACTATCCCAGTGGGAATGCTCCTGCACCCATCCTTCACATCTACTATCCCACTGGGAATGCTCCTGCACCCATCCATCATATCTACTATCCCAGTGGGAATGCTCCTGCACCCTCCCTATCCAAGTGGGAATGCTCTTGCACCCTCCCTATCCCAGTGGGAATGCTCTTGCACCCATCCTTCTTGATCTACACTGATTTTCTCTCTTTCTTCTCCATCGGAACTTCCTTACCTCTGCTTTCCTTAAAATCGCAAGCTACTTCATGACAGAACTGCTTCTCAGTTCACATTGGAATTGTTTACTTTATTTTAGTTTGTATCATCTGTAATGTTCATCACCAGTTTGCTTCTACCAGAAACTGTATGCTCTAATGGTGTAATTGTTGTAAATATTGTAATCTAAAACCTTTTGTAACCTTGTTTATGGAGCTTTTCTCCCCAGGACTCCATTGAAAATGGGTTCATCTTGGCCCAATGGACTATCCTGGTAAACCAACTGCAAATAAATAAATAAATAAATACGACATAAGGGAAAGTGGTGCCCTTATAGGCTCTCTGTCTTCCAAAGTAAACTTTGAAGAATGTCGGGGGTTGGTGGGTGGAAAGCTGAGCAAGAATTAAAATGGACACCGCAGATGGAACATTATGGCAAGTACATAAAAAAAAAAAAAAAAAGTTATCTGATGTCAGTTTTCATTCTTTCATCTGTTGGGACAGCGTCCCCAGCTACCTAAAATCCTAGGTGGACTCTAAACAAGGATATTCCTGAGCACAGTTGAGCCAAATGCTGCTCTTCTCCTTGAGACCACATCAAATCTGTAATGCGTAATAAAAGGTATGAAGATTGGCCCAAGCTGCAGCTGCACATTTGTCGTCCATGGAAGCCCTAGAACAAAACACTGAAGAGAAGGCGCCATGGACCTAGTTGAATGGGCTCTAAAAGGTTTTGGTAATAATAGACCCAACTTGTAGACAAATGATATGCAATCCATCAGCGATCTGGCTAAAGTTACCTTTGCAATTGTTTTGCCCAATTGAGAATACGCAAGGCACACAAACAATTTATCTGTCTAATTTCTTTTGTTCTATTTAAGTAAAAACAATTGTCTGTGAACATCGACAAATGCAACAGCTTCACCTTTGTTTGCAAATTTAGTAAAGAAGACTGGTAGATTAATGGATTGATTGATACTGGATTCTGACACTACCTTAGGAAGGAAAGACGCATTGGTGTGCAATGTGACTCAATCCTTATGAAAGATAAAGTAGGGCCTATAGTGCTAAATTTAAATCCCATGGTGGAGTAGGCTCTTTATAGGGAGGTCTCAGCAAGACAATGCCCCTCAAAAAGGGACTTTAAGCCAAAGAATTCTCAAATCCAACATGAAAGTTAGCGATTGCTGCTAAATGAACTAACCATCGAGGAGCTGGCTCCTTCATTAAACATTGTCGCCAAAAACTTGAGGACACACTGTACAGGGGCTGAGAAGGGGTCAATAAGTTTATGATGAACCAAAAAAAAAAAAAAAACCTTTTCCATTTATTTCTGTAAAGTTTTCTTGTAGAAGGCATATGGGAAGATAAACGTACATGTCAGACAGGGGAAGACAGCACCGATTTGTCTGGCTATTAAAGGAATTGGAGTAACCACACTGTTAGCTTGTGGTTTAAGATATCTGGATGAGTCATGCCTGTTGGGTTGGACAGGAGATCTAGAATCAGATTCAGAATCAAAGGTGGGCAAAGCAGATGAGGCCAAAGGAAGGGGAACCAAATCTGCAGAGGCCAGTAAGGTGCAATGAGGATGACTTTGCCCTTCAACCAGGCAGCATTCTGCAGAAGTTTGGGAACTAGGAGTTGAGGGATATGCATAGAGGAGAGCAGGGGTCCAACAGTGGAACAGTGCATCCCTTAGCGATGCCCCCAGTTTGGGAATCTAGTCAAAGAAGCTGCTTATTTGTATAGGGGAGACTCAAAAAATTGCAGCAAAGATGGCCCATTGACAAAAAATAATTTCTGTCACTTTCATGTGCGAGACAACTCGTGAGGTAGTAGAATGGACCTGTTCAATTTGCTATCATGCTGGACTTCCACAGAATGTGCACTGGTATCAGAAATTGGTTGGGCGAGGTCGCCCATTGCCACACTCTGTGTTGAGAAGACGTCAATGGGCAAGATCTGGTTCCCCCTTGTTTGTTGATGTACCAAACTGACATTGTCCAACTGAATCTCAACTGTCCTGAAAGTGACAGTGCCTTGTAATGCCTCCAACGCTAACAGCACTGCTCTCATTTCCAGGATATTGATAATTGTATTGGCCTCTTCAGGGGACCAAATGCCTTAGACTTTTTTCCCCAGGAAGTGTCTCACGGATGCTTCCCAGATTGGCCAGGGTCATTATAGCCTTGGGCTGAGAGGGAATGAATGGAAGGTCTTGTAGAACCTGATCTGATCGAATCCACCACCAAAGATATGTTTTGTATGCTTGTGTAATTAAGATTTGGGATGACATGTTGATAAAGAATAAACTATTGTGTTGCTAACATTCATTCAAGAATTCTCATGTAAAATCTTGCGTGAGGAACTAGGACCACAGCCAGTGACACTGATGCAAAGGCTTGTAGAGTCAATCGGGCTGAAGTTGTGGTACAGTGAATTATTTATTTACTTACATTTGTTAACCGGGTTTATCAAACTAGGCTTGTGGCCCACTTTCAGTGGAGACCCGGGGAGAAAAGCTCTAGTAATACATTTTAAAACAAGTACAATTTTAAACAATATTGATATAATAGCAGTTATAGCAAAACAATTCACATATGTTGGGTTACATGCATAAAGTTAAAGTTGCATTAAAAAGAAGCCAAGTAACAATTTTACACTGATATAGTTCAATAGGTCAACAATAAACATTTTTTGTTTGTATAAAATTGTGCAAATGCATAGTAGACACATTGGAGAGAGAGGTGTAATGAGGTACTAAGTATGGTCCTTTTAAGGGTACATAAAGGGAAGGAAGACTAGGTAGGGTCATGGCAAGGGCAGGTTCTGGAATTGAGAAAATAAGCTTTTAGTTCATTTTTAAAGTGTGAGGTGTGGGAGATTGAACGTAAGTCAAGGGGAAGTTTGTTCCAAGCACAGGCAAGGGAGTGTTTGCAGAGTAGTTTGCCTACTGACCTTTTTGGGTGGTAGATATCAAGTAATTGTTGGTTAGAAGTACGGGGGGTCTGGGATGGGATGTAGATGGAGACTAAGGAAGATAGAGATGGACAGAAGGAGGGTTTATAAAGAACAGAGAGAGTGTAGCATATGAAATTGATAAGATAGCAGAAACTGGGGAAGTTCAAGTCATTGAATAGAGTTTAAAGAAATGCAGTGGTGTGAGTTGTATGGGGAGTTAGTAATGAATCTGGCTATTTTATGGTAAGTCTATGGCAGTTTGTTTAGAGTGGAGGCCTGGATATTGGTAAGAACTGGGGAAAGGAGGAGGAGTGCCTGGCCCAGGGCAAGTCTAGATTCAGGGGTTAGGAATGTTTTGTTCCAATATAGCAGACCTAGTTTCTGATTTGTTTGTTTTTTTTTATACATTGGAGTATGTGTAGGTTGAACTTGAGTCTGTCATCGATGACCCCTATGAGTTTTGTGTGGGTGTCAGGTTGGATGTTTGTATTGTTAGAAGATGTAATAAAAAGGAGGTTTTGTTAGGAGAAAGAGAACGGGGAAGGAAAAGTAGGAGTTTGGTCATTTTGGGATTTAGGATCAATAGGTTGTGAGAGCCATTGTTCAATGGTAGGGCCTGTTGGGTCAGGAAGTGTAGTTCAGGAATGTTATTTGAGATGGATACAAGTGTGAAGTCGTCGGCATACTGAATGAGGGAGGATTCTTTGCACGAGGTATAAAGATCATTGGTGAAGATGTTAAACAAAAGGGGTCCCAAGATGGAGCCTTGGGGAACACCAGTGGAGATGGAAGGAAAGGTGAGGAGGATGACAGCCATTTGACAGATTGTTCCCTGCCAGATAGGTAACTATTAAACCAGGCAAGTGTGGCGGGAAATAGGTGGAGATTTGCAAGTTTGGATAGTAGCAGAGGATAAGAGAGACAGTATTGAAGGAAGGCTTTGGAGAGATCTAGGAAGAGAGAGGAAGAGTTTATTGTCTAGGGCCTCTGCAATGATATGAGTGAAGGAGAGGGAGGCAGTGGTGGTGCTGTGGTGAGGACGAAATCCATGTTTGGTAGGAGCAAGTAAGTGGTGTGTGAGGAGGTGATTGAGAAGCTGTGAGTGAATACATTTTTCTAATATTTTGGAGAGGGGGGACAGAATGGCAATGGGTCGGTAGTTTGAGGGGTCAGTGGAGTTTCCACCTTTATGAAGAGGGATAGTGAAGAAAGATTTCCAAAGGGTGGGGACAGTTGACTCCAGAATAGATCAATTAATTAGTATCGATACAGGCTAGGCAATTGAGTCAGCAGCAAGTTTGAGGAATGTAGGAGATAGATTCTCAGTGGAAGGAGAGCAAGGTTTTAGCTTGAGTAGTAGAAATTTGATCAAGTAATGGGAACTGGCTCAAAAGAAAACAAAGTTGTGTTAGTGGGACTTGGAGAGGTGGGTGTCGAAGTAGAGTTTGGCTTGGAGGTTACCAGATTTTGGATGGAAGAGATAAAGTGTTTATTCAGGAGGGTAGCTGCTTCCTGAGAGGAAGAGTTAGGGTATGGAGAGGGATTAGAGGGCTTTCCAGGATAGAGGATGTTGTTGAGAGTTGACCAAAATTTTCGAGGATTGGATTTGTTAAGCTGAGCAGAGCTACAGTATAACTTTTTGTCATTAGTTGTATGTTTTTTTGCAAGGTTCCTCAGTTGCCTGTATTTTTGAAGAAAAGGTGGTCGTTTAGTTTTAGTCCAGGTTTTCCAAGCATGATCTCTGTTTCATAAGGGACCTAGTCTCTTTGGAGAGCATGGTTTGATTTTACTCTGATCTTCCTAGAGGGAGCTAAGGAGTTTAGAGTATTCATGAAGATGCTATTGAAAGTGCTTACAGCATCGTTTAGGGGTAGGTGTTTTAGGATGGACCAATCTACGTTGTGGAGAATTGAGTTAAATTGGGATGAACTGAAAGTCGATAGTTTGACAGTCTGATAAGGTGGGGTTTATGAATATGGGAGTAGTCTCTTAAGATGGTGGTAGGGAGATCATCACTGAGGGAGTCAGATAAGGTAGTGGGATTGTGGTATTGGTGGGGAGAATTGGTAAGGATCCAGTCTATGATGGAGCTGGAAGTGGAATTTTTATGGAAGCGAGTGGGAGATGTTATAAGTTGGTAGAAGCCGTGTAGGTGGATACTGAGTTGGGGGGAGTCAGTAGCGAGTTTGAACCAATCAATGTTGACATCACCTAGTATAAGTGTCTCATATGGTATGTTATGGGAGAACCAGGATAGGAGGTTTTCAAGAACGGGCAGATTGTTACCAGGAGGAAGGCAGATAGAGGCAATTGCAAGTTTTTTTGTGGGGATTCAGATGGCAGTTAAGGATGATGATTTCAGCTGGGAGGAGGAGTCAGGAATGGGGGAAGGGTATGGTGAGAGGTTAAGAATGTTTGAGCAGAGGATGGCAACACCACCACCTTTTTTTACAGGTCTATCAGATCGGAAGATATTATAACCTGGTGGGAGTATTTCACTATTTGAGATTTGTGGCTTGAGCAGGTTTCAGATAGGGAGAGGATGTGAGGGGTATTGAGAGCTATCCATGAGCGCAGCTAAGTGACTATTTGCTAGACTCTGAATATTCAATGAGTAAACAGTGAAGTATATGGATGGAGATGACTGTTGTGACCGAGGTTGGTGACCGTTAGACGAGCAAGATAGGGGCAGTGTAGAGGTAGCTTTGGGGAGAGAAGAGGGGCCTGACCTGGAATATGATGGTTGCGCTTCCTCACTGAATAGTGCAAACGGTCACTGATGCAGTGTTGAAAATTGCCCCTATGAATTCCAGTGTTCGAGATGGTTCTGACAGACATTTGTTGTAATTTATGGCGATCCCCAGACGAGAAAAAGACTAGAGTGCCTGATATCTTGCTCTTATCAGTAGATGCCGGTTCAGGGTGGTAATAAGCCAATCATCCAGGTACGTAAACACTCAGAATCCCTGCAGTCTGAAGTAAGCTGCTACCATTGCCATGCATTTCGTGAAAAGGACAAAATGGAATGAACTGTGACCATCCACAAACTGTGTGTCGAACTGATTTGTTCATGTTGCAGAGATCCAAAAAGTACAGTTGTGTACACCTACCATAAATGTAGATGTTAGAGTGTCTTCACTGTTGCAGTCATAACTGTAGGGTGCTCCTGCCAGCAGGCAGCTCGAGGTCGGCCAGAATCCCAAAGTCTGGGTCCAGCGTCGGCTATACAAGCCAGTACCCTGACGTCAGTACGCTCTGGTACATAGCCCTCAGCCGACGCCATCTTCTCCAGCCTTTCTTGCCCTAGATGTCAGAAGTCCCTAATAAATCATAAATGAATCCCACTAGGAAACACAAATACACCACAAAAAAGAGAAAAAGAGGGGATAGGAGGGAGGGAAACACCGACTGCAACAGTGAAGACACTCTAACATCTACATTTATAGTAGGTGTACACAACTGTACTATGTTCATCGTGTTTCACTGTTGCAGTCATAACTGTAGGGTGGAATCCCAAAGCAGTGAAAAAAGGGGGGAGGTTTAGACAGAAGAAGGGGCAGCAAGAAGACCCTGCAAAACAGCAGAGGCAAAGCCTGCCCTGGTCTTAGAATACAAAGGGAGATTGTAGTGCTTGGAAAAAGTATGCACAGAACTCCAAGTGGCAGCTTCCAAGATATCCTTGGTAGGAACTCCCCTGAGAAAAGCTGTAGAAATGATGAGTGTAACAAAATCTTATTCCATAAGAAATCCATTTGGAAATAGTTTGTTTGGAAATAGCCTTTCCAAGAGAACTGGAGGCAAAAGAAACAAACAATTGGTTAGATTTTCTGAACTCTTTAGTCTTGTCCAAATAAAATTGTAACTGTCTGTGCACGTCCAAGGAATGCAAAATCCTTTCCCCTTTATTCTGAGGATTAGGAAAGAAGGTAGGAAGGTGAATTGTTTGATTCAAAGCCACTTTCGAAATCACCTTAGGCATGAAAGTAGGATTGGTCCTCAAGGATACTCTGTCCTGGTGGAAAATAAGGTATGGTTCCACAGCCATGAGAGCTTGCAACTCTGAGACCCTTCTGGCAGAAGTCAAAGCTAACAAAAGAACTGTCTTCCAAGATAAAAACTTAATATCTGAAGATGCAGCAGGCTCAAAAGGAGGCAAAGTAAGTTTTTCTAAAACATAATTAAGATCCCAAGCAGGAACAGGCGGGGTTCTGGGAGGCCTTAAATTCTTAGCCCCTCTCAAGAATGGTCTCACCAAAGGATGAGAAAAAACAGGGGGATCAGTATTGAAATGAGCAGAAATAGCAGAAGCATGAATCTTAATGGAAGAAAAGGAAAGTCCATTAGACAAAAGATCCGAAAGGTAAAGCAAAATAGAAGAGAGATCAGGTACCAGAGGGTCCAAGCCTCGGTTCTGCATCCAAATGCAAAATCTCTTCCATTTAGAGGCATAGGATTTCCTAGTGCTAGGTCGTCTAGCTTCCAAAAGAACATCCAAAACTTGTTTGGGAAGGCTAGAAGAGATCAAATTCCTTTGAAGAGCCAAGCTGCCAGACAAAGGGTCTCGAGATTGGAATGTAGCAACTGACCCTGATGCTGGGACAGAAGAGAAGGGTTCAGAGGGAGAATCCAAGGAGGCTCCAAGAACAGGTGCTTTAAAGTTGGATACCAAAACTGTCGAGGCCAATTTGGAGCAATCAAGATGAGGAACTTGGGCTTGTCCTGTTTTATCTTTAGTAAAATCAGAGGAAGAAGAGGAAGAGGAGGGAAGGCATATCCCGAAAGGTTTCTCCAGCTAAAGGACAGGGCATCCACTTTCCAAGCTGTTTTGTGGAATGACCTGGTGCAAAAGAGAGGCAGCTGATGATTGAGATGGGATGCAAACAGATCTATCTGGGGGCATCCCCAAACTGCAGTAATCCTGTTGAATAAGTTGGTGTCTAGCATCCATTCGTGAGGATCTAAAATGTTCCTGCTCAGGCTGTCCGCTAAGAGATTCTGTTCTCCTGGTATGAATTGGGCCTGGAGATGTAGATTCAGATTTACAGCTGTGTCCCATAAAGCCATAGCTAGTCTGCAAAGGGGGTACGAATGAGACCCCCCCCCTGCTTGTTTATGTACCACATGACTGTGGTGTTGTCTGTGCTAATCAAAAGAGGTCCTGGATGCAAAAGGTTCTTGAAGGCTAGAAGAGCATTTTGAACTGCCAACATTTCCTTCAGATTGATGTGCCAGTGAAGATGATCTTTTGTCCAGGTACCTTGCTGGCAATTGCCTAGAAAATGTGCTCCCCAAGCATAATCTGAGGCGTCTGTGGTTATGATTTGAGAAGGTCGAGGAAGACGGAAAGGCTTTCCTTCGTTTAACGCACACACCCTGGACCACCAAAGGAACTCCTTCTGGAGGCAGGGGATCAGAGGAATCAGAGTGTCCAGATCGTGGTAATGCTGCGACCATACACTTTTCAGATACCATTGAAGCTTTCTTATATGAAGCCTTGCATTTGGAATCAACAGAATGCAGGAAGCCATGTAGCCCAGTGCCTGCAGGAATTTCCTTGCAGTGAGCTGAGGTAGAGTTGCCAAAGTCTTGAAAATTGAAGCCAGCTGCATTTGTTTTTCTGTAGTGAGGAAGGCCGTTTGTAAGGTTGTATTTAAGAGGGCTCCCAGAAATACCATTTGTTGAGAAGGGATCAAATGTGACTTTTTTGTGTTCACTGAAAATCCCAGTAGGAGGAGAAGACGTTGAACAAAATCCAGATGTTGAAGTAAAAGATCCTTGCTGTCTGCCTGAATAAGGCAGTCATCCAAATAGGGGTAAATCTGAATCCCCTGGAGTCTGCAATAAGCCACTACTGGTGCCAGGCACTTGTTAAAGTCTCTGGCCGCAGTAGATAAACCAAAGGGCAGTACAGAGAATTGAAAGCGTCTCGAACCTGCATTGAACCTGAGGAATTTCCTGCGTTCCTGCCTGATGGGAATGTGTAAATAAGCTTCCTTTAGATCCAATGTCACCATCCAGGCGTCCTGAGAGAGCATTGGAATCAGCTGCTGCAGAGTAAGCATCTTGAATTTTGGAATTTCCAAAAAGGTGTTTAACACAGAAAGGTCCAGAATAGGTCTTCATGAGCTTTGCTTTCTTGGAACCAGAAACAGTCTTGAATAAAAACATTTTCCCATCTCTGAGAGTGGAACAGGCTCTATGGCTCTCATGGTCAGAAGAGCATCCACTTGATTTGAGGCCTCTGACCATTGATGTTTTGGCAGATCTGGCCAACCGAAAGCCCTTGGCAAGGTATGAAAGTGGAATTTGTAGCCTTTTAAAATCACGTCCAATACCCATTTGTCCTGGGTAATACAAGTCCAATTTCTGTAAAAGAGAAAATTTTCCTCCGAGAGGGGCATCCAGGTAAAGAGGTCCTGTAGCCCAACCGAGAGAGTCACTGAGTTTGCTTCCTTTGAGATTGGGATCTGTCTTCTCCCCTTCTAGGTGAAGCAGTCCATTGTCTCGATCTGTAGGAGGCCTGAGCTTGGCCACGACCTCTGGAGCGTCTATATCTTCCCCTTTGAGGCCTGTCGGACATGGGAAAGGACCAATTTTTGGAGGGCCAATTCCTGGAAAATCTAGGAGGCTGAACTTGCAAGAAATCTTTCACAGTTTGCATAGATTTTGCCTTTTCTTCCATCTTTTTAATAACCTCCTCAGCCTTAGATCCAAAAAGAACATCATGCTGAACAGGGGCATCTAATAATTTAGCCTTAACCTGTTCAGGTAAACTTTACTCACGAAGCCAAGCATGTCTCCTGATAACAGTACCAGAGGCTGCGGCCCTGCAAGAAGCATCCAAAGCATCAAAACCACAATGCAAGCTATGTTTGTTCAGTTCAGTTGCATGCAATACATCCTGTAGTTCCTTATCTTCTGCACATGCAGGAAGGGAGGCAAGCTTTTGCTTTAAAACAGACAAAAGAAATTGCTGATACTTAAACATATGAAACTGGCAATTTAAAGCCCTAACAGAAAGGGTAGCAGAAGTATATACCTTTTTACCCCACCTGTCTAAGGCACGAGAATCCTTCTCAGAGGGAATAGGATTCTTAGAAGTAGCAACTTTAGCAGCCTTAGAACCCTGAGATATAGTTTCAGGATCTGCAGAAGGATTCTTAAACAAGAACAAATGAGACTCAGGAACCCTATAAAACCTATCAGGCTTAGAGGGAGCAGGAGGCATGGAGTCAGGATTCAAATTAGCCTCGGAAAAAGCATCATCCACAATGTCAAGAACAGGAGGGATAGCCAAAGGCCTATGTTGAGGAAGAAGGAATTCTCTAAGCCTCTTCTTGGAAGCAGAATAATCCTGACCTTCCCAATGAAAATGTTCCCTCATCTCATGTAAGGTTTCCCCAAAAGAAAAATCTTCAGGCGGAGAGGCAGAGGGCAAGGAGTCCTCAGCATCCGAATCCTCATAAGGAGGAAAAGAATATTCCTGATCAGAGGAAGAGACAGAAGATATAGAAGCCTGGTCAGAGGAATCCATAGGAACATCCTGTTGAGGCCTTTTCTCAGGGGGGGGGTGAGAACCCCTAATCATAGTAAGCAAATCTTCAGCCATCCTTAGCAATTGCTTCCGTGTCCTGGGAGTAGATTCAGAAGTAGCTTGAGCAGGAGCTTTGGACTTAACAGGAGTCTTTGTCTTTACCTTTGAAATAGTGATGTGAGTAGGCCTGAATACCCCCTCAGAAGCCGGTACCTGCACAG
The DNA here is from genome assembly GCF_019279795.1 of Protopterus annectens. Taxonomy (NCBI): domain Eukaryota; kingdom Metazoa; phylum Chordata; order Ceratodontiformes; family Protopteridae; genus Protopterus; species Protopterus annectens. Next base: position 717,834,730 of record NC_056736.1, on the reverse strand, counting down.
CGGTTCCGGACCCATCCGAGGGAGCGACGTCCGAAGGTCCTGCAGCAGATAAAATAGAAGGCCTTGATGGCTCCCCATGGGAGTCCGTATCGGCCATCGAAGTGGCGGACGACAGGGGCTGCAAAAGCACCTCACTGAAGACAGCCGAACCGGACGCTGGCTCCAGCTGCAACGAGTCCTGTTTGGACCTCGGAGGCCTGTCCTTGTCTTTGCGCTTCTTTTGAATTCCGGTAGTATCCGACGACATTCTATAATTGAAGCGTCTGCCCAAGTAATTCAGAGCCCAGTCGTACCTGCGTTTGATAGTACGAGAATTAAACCTGGCACAGAACCGACAAGAAACGTTATGGTCAGGGCCTAAGCAAGGTAGGCAGTAAGAGTGGAAATCTTTATGAGGTATTTGTTTCCCCACAAGTAATACAATTATTAACTTTTTCTGACATCGGAGGAACAAGAAAAAGATTCCCCAACGGGGTACTTAGCTTTGAGAAGAGAAGAACGAACTTCGGACCGACAACAACCAAAAACGCTGTTCAAAAATCGCCAACCAACGACTTGCGAGCTGCTTTCCACCACACGGCAAGAAAGACTGGAGAAGATGGCGTCGGCTGAGGGCTATGTACCAGAGCGTACTGACGTCAGGGTACTGGCTTGTACAGCCGACACCGGACCCAGACTTTGGGATTCTGGCCGATCTCGAGCTGCCTGCCGGCAGGAGCACCCTACAGTTATGACTGCAACAGTGAAACACGATGAACATCTGGTCTCCAGTCCCCGGTTTTCTTTGGCACTAAAGAATCTTGAGCAAGTTCCAGATTCTGTCTGGTAGGACCTCCTTGACTTTTCCAGCAGCTTTTGTATTTCTAGTGCTGCAGCTTTCCTCTGACTGGGTGGAACATTGGGAAATTTGCACACAGATAAATGTGCAAGGGAAACTATCTGGAAATAATCCTCTGCACCCGCACATCTTCTGCAATGTTTGGCCAGGCTCTCAGATGCAAGGATAAACTACACCCGATCGCCTCCATAGGTGTACAACAGGGCCTCCTCACAGGAGCGCTGGTAGGGTCCATCAGAGAAGGAATCAATGACCCTTGGTTCTATGGGCCTTCTCTGCCAGGTGGGTGGCATTTTCCATTTGAGTTCCCTATCTCCATGTGGATCTTGGAAAGGACCCTGGGATTTCTGAAGCACATTTTTTGTCCTACAGTAAATTCCCAGAAAAGGCCCTTTGAGGGGATCAAAAAAACACACACCCACCCACTGCAGAAAGCATCTATCCTGCTCAAACCTGGACAGTGTGTCTAACTTTAGGGCCAAATAGTGAACTGCCGTCAAAGGGTGCATTGACAAATGAGGACTTTAAGGGCTTCGCAAAATATCATACAAACTCGTACAGGCATTCCTCCCAATAAAAATGCCTGAGCCCCCTGACCTTGAAGCCTCTTCAGCTGCATGCGATAGAAGCCTCATGGAAGAATTAGAAAGTGGACTGCAGGGTAGCCAACTGTGAGGCTACAGAAGTCAGAGCTTCAGAAGGAGTGGTCCCAGAAAGGGATTTTGACAGTTCTTTTATCAAGTCCCTTTGAAATCTCAAAGTATGCCAGGTAGTTCAGTGACCTGACAGCGAAAGTCGGTGAAGCATATACAAGCTTCCCAAATCTGTCCAATGCCCCAGACTCCCTGTTAGGTGAATGAAAAGAGAAACTCTGTTCAGCAAGTTCCTTCCTGGTGGCTACAGCCACAATCCTAGCATCTACGGGCATTCCCTTGCGCCAATATTTCCTTCCTACAGGAGGTGCCAGAATATGATTCGGTCTCTGAGATGGGCTCAATTGCATTAGGATCCTTCCACACCCACCTAGAGATAAAGTCAATGAGCTCATCGGTGGATGGAGTAACCCAGGATGTAGACAGACTAGCCCAAAAAACCTCCAGGAACACAGATTCCTCAAGGGTTGTCAGATGACCAACCATCTCTCTGCTTAAGGATCCCAAGGAAGTCTCCAAAGGAAACATCTTTAAGTGGTGATCTTGGGGAAACCTTCATTGAAATCAGTATCCTCGGACTCCTGAGGGGAGTCTAAGTGCCTCCTTTTACACTTCCTCTTCGGTGCTCAGGAGAAGTATCAGAAGAGATTGAAATACCCAGTTGGATAACCTGGAGATTTGGGGCTGGCTGCCCCTGTGGGGTAGAATGAAGGGAGTCATGGCACAAAGACACACATGAACCAGAGGGAAGATCCAAAGGGGTAGGATCTGCCCGTCCTTCCAGAACAGAGAACACTCTCTTCACTGCCTCAAAGGCAGAATGCTCCAGGGAGAAGGAACACACCAGCTTCTGGCTCACTGCATTCAGGGCAAGGAGAATCAATCTACCAAAGCTGAGCAGTCCAATGCAGATGCTCTGAGGGGCAGAGACGGCTCTGAAAACTTCAGAGTAGACCAACTCCTCCAGACAGGGGCACTTCAGCTCAAAGGACACTGAAGCCACTGCACTCAGACTGCCTTAAATCCAAAGATAAGAATATCTTTGGATCCAAATCAGACAAACCTGGAGGGCTCAAACAATCCATCAGATCAGAGGAGGAGCTGAAATTAGTGGAGTGGTAGAAAGACAGGCTTCCTGACCTGAAGTGGTAGGAGCTGGGAGAACTCCCATCTGTATTTGCACCAAAAGAAATTTCCTCCTCCATTCTGTCCAAGTCCGCTTTGGTCAAACTTCTGGAAGAACAAGAGAAGCTAGGGACGGGGACTTAGAAGGCTTACA